>NC_054486.1:8723655-8951155 GCF_017639515.1 Carcharodon carcharias
GCCCAAACATCCTCATCAAATTTCACACCTGCTGATTTTAAGAACTACTTCAAAAGATTTACTGAAACTGTACCGGACTTCACATTTGTGGTTCTATAAGGCTACCTCTCAAGTGGAGACAGAAAGTCTATCAGGACAATAGCTATATGGAAAGGTATTCTTCCCATCTCATCAAGATGAGATAATGGATCATTCAGGAGTTAGTGGCTCGAACATTACAGAATCTAATCACCTCAGCCATGACACAATAACCACAGTCTTTCCAGACATCAACTAAGCAAACCTTCTGCAATAATTGCGCAGATTGAGGCCATGTGACTAGAATAACCATTTTTGAAATCTCTTTTATTACAACAGCAAGCTGCAAAGGATCAGTCTGGAAGAATGTGTCAGGGAAGCAGTAATATTCTCCCTCTCCCCTTCCATCTCAAATTCAAGACCCTATCTCTATTCCAGTTTAAAATCCAGCACAGAGATAAAGAAATTTTCATCAAAAGGAACCTCAGGTGCAAAAATCATCAACTTTTAGAATAGGTGGATTATGATTTTAAAACAAATTGTCTCTGGCATTTGCAGTTTTACATGGGCTTCAACTCCTGGAATTTCAAGATCACCATGGAAAAAAATCTGCTGCATCCACATACCAGCAAAGGATTCATGAACAGTGAACTCTGTGTTTTTTTGTATTGAACTCTAATTTGGCTGAGGAAGTAACTACCTGCTGTATAACATGTAATTCTGCATGCTTGTGTGGGTGTGTGAGTGGGTTGCAAAGGTCAGACATGGGTTTACCTTTTGAAATATTTTTATACCTTTGCTTTGGTGGGTTTTTGACTCAATAAAAAGTAACACCTTTTTGTTTTCAACTCAAGGAGGCCTGCTAGGCTAGTCTCTTTGCAATCAGCATGGAAATGGTTAAGCACAGACATTGGATAAATACTTTCATCCTCACCAAATTCACAAAAAGCCCTGTTATGGTCAGACTTGGAGTGGTAGGATAGGGGATAAGGGGGTCATTTTTACCCCTCCTCACATGGCTGTAATACTCAGCAAACAGTTTCAAAAATATAAGATCAATCAAAGCTAGAAATAACAGAGGTCCAAAGAGACTTGGGGTCCGGATACACAGATCATTAAAATTCCATGAACAGGTACAGAAGATAATCAAAACAGCTAATGAAATTTTGGCATTTATATCTAGAAGAATAGAATACAAAGGGGTGAAGTCCTGCTTCAGTTACACAAAGCTCTGGTTCAACTATACCTGGAGTTGCTGTGAGCAGTTCTGGGTTCTGCATCTTAGGAAGGGTATTTTAACCTTGACAGAAGTGCAGCATCGACTTACCACAGTGATACCTGGATTCCAAGTGTTATGTTACAAGGAGAGATTACACAAATTAAGGTTGTGCTCCCTAGAATATAGAAGGTTAAGGGATGATTTAAGTACAGTTTCCAAGGTATTAAGGGAAACAAATAGGGTAGATTGTGAGAAACTATGTCCATGTGTAGGGAGGAAGGGTATGGACTGGGTACAGAGTCCAAAAATTGCAACCAGACCTTCCAGAAATGAAATTAGGAAACATTCCCTCAAGTACAGGATGGTAGAAGATTGGAATTATCTTCTGTAAATGACAATTGATGCTTGATTAATTGTTAATTTTAAAACTGAGATTGATAGATTTTTGTTAGCCAAAGGTGTTAAAGGATGTGGGAAAAGGCAGGTACATAGAGCTGGGTCTCAGATAACCACGATTTCATTGAATGCTAGGAGAGGTTTAACGGATGAAATGACCTACTCCTGTTCCTACACTGCAATCAAAAAGTAGTAAAAATGGTTTCTGTATGCTTTGTCCTGGTGCTGCTCCAGTTCAGGTCCCGGCCCAGTGGGATTTGTTTCCTGGGACATTTAAATGGCCAGGAAGCATCCTGACATAGGCCAACTCTTGGCATGACCATGAGCCAGCAGTTTCTTTATATGGATAGGGTCCTGAAGGCAGTAATAAACCATCAGGAGGGCCAAGCTCATAGTTAGCATTATCCTTTTTACTCATTTTTAACTTCTTGATATACTCCCTTAGTCACTTCCTCATGCACAAGTGCATGTTGTAGCTGAAGCTCTACATTGGAATATCTAAGGCCTGTTACACTGCCATTGCTTTAACATGTGTTAAGGAAACTTGCAAGACTATAAGGAAAGAACAGGGGAGTGCAGCTAATTAGATCACCCTTTCATAGACACAATGGATTGAACGTCCACTTTCTGTATAATATGATGCTATGTTCTTTGATCCAATTGACTAGTTGCCCAGGCATGGGAGGGGATGAAACCCAATGTTGAGCCTCCGATGAGCACCTCACAGCACCCTGCGTTACTTGCTCTGACAGTGGTAAGCTCTTTTTAGTGGTCAGTTGGAGAGTTGAAGGAGGGACCACTTAATGAGGCACAGATCACAAGTGAGGATGAGCAAGTGCAGGCCAAGTTGAAGGAGATCAAAGACCTAGTTCAAAGGCTCCTTCCACACAAGTGGTTTGATATCAACCAGCGCCCAACTTTCATCTGATTTGAAACTTTGCCAAAACCTTCATTTCACGATGCCTGTTAACTCAAATTCTATTTTATTACGTGGGATTCTGGAGTATTTAGCTGTGTTTTTGGATTGAATTCTGCAATTTAATCTGTTTAAAAGTCTGACCATTGGTTTACAGTAGTCTATGGATTCTGAGAATTTTTTTTAGCAATGTTTTAGGAATCAGTTTGCAATTGTAAGTACTAGTTTATAATGAGCGAATAAGTCAAATTCTGTATCTATTTCATGGACTTGCAGGGTTTTTAAACCGTGCTTTGGGGGATAACATTACATAATCCCAGTTATTTTTTCAGGAAAATTATAAAGCTGTGCCCTTGGCCATTTCAGATGGGAGTAACTGACTATAAAGGATATTCAGATATCTCATTGTAATTCACCTTTGGAGGTTGTCAGAGGTGAAAAGTGAATCCAGTGCGGTCAAAACTTTGAAAGGAACTGCAGCCCTCTTGCTCTGATGTTGTACAACACAGTCGGGACAGTCCTGGGATTGCCAGGGTAATGGGAGTCCTCCAACAAATATGTCATTGTTGCTGCCTGGGAATGCTACTCATGTGGAGAGCTGGGTTTTTCTAAGTATTGGTCAATTCCTTGCCAAATTCCCAGTGCATTGGAGGAATCTTGTTCCTCTTAGGGATCTGATTCCCAACTGAACTAGAAATTGTGACACTAGCTCCTTTTCAAAAATGATCTTTGTTTACATTGCACATTTTCCAGCCAAAGGATTGTCAAATGAATGTATTAAGTTAATATTGCCCACAGCAATGTCTGGCTTACATACACTGCACTACTAACTTTTTATTTACAAACCCGATGAAGTACCACAAAATATTTCTAAAGACCCCTTTAAATAACCAAACTAGGAATGCAATTACAATGTCGATGTATTATTTTGAGAACATTCATGAGACACCCCAGCACAAATTTTTAAAGTGGAAGGCACATGGATTCTTCTGTCTGTAGTACTGAGCAGTTTAAATCATTGTTAAATTGAAGAGAGAGAAGGCTGCTCCATTCCAAGTGGGTAAATCTCCTCTTTTTAAAGAAATAACTTTGCCATTATTACACAAAGGTCATTGTGTCAATGTGTATAATCACTGTCACCTCACTTTGAACTTTCGATCTGCTGAACATAAATATTATCCAGAATGAATGTCATAAAATATCTCCATGCAATTTATTTGAAAATACTCCAGTTTCATGTTACTTAAAGACTATGGGATCTAATTAGTTCTCAAATTTAGCAGTAGTAAAATGTTAAATGTGTCTTTAAGGAGGTGTAAATGTATACTTTTGCTTTAAAGTACCGTGCAGTAACTTCAACATATGCTCAAATACTTCTGCCTGGGAGTGAAATGATGAAATCCCCAATCAGGTAGAGAACTGGCATTAATATTGTTTTTTTCCCCGGACCCCGAAGAAGCCACAATGTCCACCCCCATCGCCCCAGCTCGACCCACCACTACTCTGCAGCCTGCACCTCTCCCTTTCCCTCCCAGGACTTACCTGACAACCACTGCTGATGTCCCAGGCAGTCTAACATTAGTCTCTTCCACTGGGAAAGCCCGATTTTCATCCCTCCTCCTGCCTCTCAGTTTGGCACCAGCCTGTCACGCAGCAACAGGCCTGGGCTTGAAAACGAGCCCAGACCAAATTCTGCCCCACACGGTTTGGCAGGGCCATGCTGCAGCAATTGAACAGGAAACAGTTTTCCAGAGGTGTGACCTTTCCCAAATAGAAGGCAGCATTGTCTGCTCATGGAACTGGCTCATCATACAGTTAGAGCACCCATTTTGCCAGCACACTGCTGACTTAATACACAATATGTTACGCGGCCACAGGTAGTATTGCCAATCCGTTAGGAATATCCTGGAGTCTTCAACAATTAAAGAGTAATGTCCTGGACATTGGAAATGAGCAACTCAGCAGGAAATTCTTAGAGGCTTTTAAAAAAAATCCTTTCATTTTCTTTGAATACTTCTGTTTATGAGCTCTAAAAATATTAAAAGGAATTAAAAAACTGTTTGACTGGGCAGGGTGCTTGGAGGCAGGTGATTATGTGATATTACCCTCCAGGAATACACACAATCAGAGTTTACAACCCTATCCACAGGCAGGAAATGATACTTGCATTTGGGAAGAATTGATTATGCACATATTTAGAGAAGCACGTCTAAATAAATTAACTGTAGCCTCTGGGAGAAAGCCACATGAAACTTGGCTCCTGACACTTCAGTAGAACCCCTTGTGCCCCTCAGGAAAATACCTATAGTGAAATGTATTCGAGAAAAAAATATTGTGGAGCACACCTTTGGATCACTGAAGCAATGTTTCCAATGTTTCCTCCACCCTGCAGTTGCCTCGCAGTATGAGGCAATGTGAGTTGGTAGGATAATAGCAGGTAGGCCACATAATGCTGCCACTGAAAGAAAGGCCTGACTACATCCTCGAAATATCCTAAAGCATTTCACAGACAAATGATTTACTTTTGAACTGCAGTCACTGATGTTTGATAGGCAAATACAGCATCCAATTTGCATATAGCAAAGTGTCACAAACAGCAAGTGGGATGAACAATCAGTTTTTGATGGTTTGAGCGAGTGAAGGAGTGAGGATACCACTAAATTCTTCAATTCATATGTAATCCTTATTATGGATCAAACTTGTGTACTGATTATCGGAAAGGCGATATTTCCAACAATGCAGCAATACTCCTTCAGTGCTGCCCTGGAGCATCAGCCTATGTGCGATGGTGTGAATCCACAACCTCTGATTCAGAGGGAGAAGTTTTACCAACCGAATCAAACTGACACGTACTAAATTGACAATGAAAACTAAATTGACAATGTAAGCTTGTGTCAATGTGTGTAAAGCTAAGCAGCAAAGGAGATAAAATAAATAAAAGTCCAGTAAAAAGTGCAGAATCTGGTAAAGAAATCAGAAACCACTGCTCAATGTGAATTTAAGAAGTATTTAATATGTTCTGAAATAGTTCATAAATATTGTAAGGAATGCAATGTTGGAAAGAAGAAAAGCCATATCATGCTCGGAGTCACAAATATTTATGTAGAGAATGAAAACCAATTGTCACCCACAATTTCTTGATTATTCATTCATGTGATTTGGGCTTCACTGGCAAGGCCATCACTTATTGCCCAGTAACTGTCTTTGGGAAGATGGTAGTGTACTGCTGCAGTCCATGTGGTCAAGTGTTGTTAGGGAGGGAGTTCCTGGATTTTGACCCAGCGACGATGAAGGAACAAGGTATATTTTCAAGTCAGGATGCTGAATAGCTAGGAGGGGATCTTGCAGGTGTTGGCATTCCGATATGTTTGCTGCTCTTGTCCCTCTAGGTAGTAGAGTGTGTGGGTGTGGGAGGTGCTCTTAAAGAAAATTTGGTGAGTTGCTACAGCGAATCTTGTAGATGGTTGACACTGTAACCAGTGTGCACTAGCAGTGGCGGGGGGAGTGAGTGTTTAAGGTGATGGATGCATTCAAGCAGGCTGACTTGTACTGGATATGTCTAGCTTCTTGGAGCTGTGCTGTTCAGGCAAGTGGAGAGTATTCCATTACAAACCTGACTTGTTCCCTTGAAATTGTGGAAAATGTTTGGGGAGTCAGGAAATGAGTCATTTGCTGCAGAATATCTGCTCTTGTAGTCACAGTATTTTGGTCAAATAAGCCCAAAGCCTGGAGATTGGAACACAGACAACCTTACATAGCATCTATTCCAGATGAAGTAACTGGTGATTCAAGTGAAGATTATTTTTTGTTATATCATGCTTGTTGGATATGCTCAACAAACTGTATGCCAATTTGCACATTGCCAGCAAGCGATTAAATTTTTACCTGAACTATGAACGAATACCATGGGCTGTTTCAGGATTGAAATGGTAAAACAAACTCTTCGTTACTTTCACACTTCACTGCTTCATGTTCAACAAACAGAAATGAAGCCACGGGTGGGGGGGGGGTGGGGGGAGGGGGGGTGCGGGGGGTGGATGAAGAGTAAATTAGAAATTCAGTAACGGGAAAAAATATTAAGTTGCATTCAAATAGTGCCAAGTGGATGTAATTTGTTTTAGGTTCTAACATATGCAACTTGTGACAGTGAATCATCAGGGACTATGTTGATGGAATGGTCATTAATCATACAAATGTGTGCATCCAAGTACCAGGAGCCCAGAGGAGAGGGCAACCTAAAAGTTAGTTGATTTCAAGTAGATTTCAATGTTCCATTTCCAGCCTCTGTTAGTAAAGGAACTTGTCAAGAAACATGTTAAGAAGTCTATTAATATGAAGGTTGTTGCACAAGTCAGTGTGCTGACTGTCTCTTCGATGATGGTAACGATGAAAGGGAATGATAAAAGTGCTCCTATGCATTGATCAAAGCTGCTTAAATAGACCCTCAAATATAATAACTAGCCAGTTTGCACCATAGTTGATGTCCTAACTAAACCGGTCAAAGCAAAAGCATTCGTTGCTGTGGATGGAAATAATAAGTTTAGCATATTCTATTTAATGAGATTTGACTCTTTTGACTATCTTGTCAATGTCTTTTGGAAGGTATAAATGGCTAATATACCTATTAGAATTTCTTCAGTTCTTGAGGAATTTCAGAGCAGTTCACCTGAAGCCATGGCAGAGCATCTCTTAATCTGTAGCACAGATAAACAGCATCACGATCATAAACTTGGACCTTGAGTAAAGTGATACCAAGAAAAATGTAACATACTGAGAAAGTATAAAATGAAGTTCAAGGAACAAGAAGTAAAATGTGAAAACAATTAACTCTGAAGAAGGAATGGAACTAGGTCTTAGCAATAAAAACAAAAAAACTGCGGATGCTGGAAATCCAAAACAAAAACAGAATTACCTGGAAAAACTCAGCAGGTCTGGCAGCTTCGGCGGAGAAGAAAAGAGTTGACGTTTCGAGTCCTCATGACCCTTCGACAGAACTTGAAGTTCTGTCGAAGGGTCATGAGGACTCGAAACGTCAACTCTTTTCTTCTCCGCCGATGCTGCCAGACCTGCTGAGTTTTTCCAGGTAATTCTGCTTTTGTTTAGGTCTTATCAATGTTCAGCTTGGGCTCCACCTTCATAAACTCCCCTCCATCATAAAGACAGAAGTGGGAAATTTACATACAAACACACGAAATAGGAGCAGGAGTAGACCATTCAGCCCCTCAAGCCTGCTCTGCTATTCAATAAGATCATGGCTGATCTATTTGTGTTTTGAGCTCCACATTCCCACCTAGTCCCGATAATCTTGATTCCCTTGCTTAACAAGAATCTATCTACCTCCGCCTTAAAAATATTCAGTGACCGCCCCCCCCCACCCACCCCCCCCCCCCCCACACCCCCCGCCCCCCCCCCCCCCACCCCCCACCCCCACCCCCCCAATCCCCACCGCCTTTGGAGGCAGAGAGTTCCAAAGTCACACAACCCTCTGACAGAAAAAATCTCTCCTCGTCTCTGTCCTATAAGGGCCATCCCTAATTTTAAAAGAGTGTCTCTTAGTTCTGGACTTACTCACAAGAGGAAACATCCTTTCCATGTCCACCTTGTCAAGACCATTTAGGATCTTATATATTTCAATCAAATCACCCCTCACTCTTCTAAACTCCAGTGGAAACAAGCCCAGTCTGTCCTCATAAGACATACCGTTCATTCCAGGTATCAGTCTAGTAAACCTCCTCTGAACCGCTTCTAACGCATTCACATCCTTCCTTAAATAAGGAAACCAAAACTGCATACACTATTCAAGATGCGGACTTGCCAATGTCTTGTATAACTGAAGCATAACATCTTTACTTTTATGTTCAATTCCTTCATAATAAAGGATAGCATTCCATTAGCCTTCTTGACTACATGCTGTACCTGCATACTAACTTTAGGTGACTCATGCATGAGAACACCTGGATCCCTCTGCACCTCGGAATTCTGCAGTCATTCTCCGTTTAACCAATACTCTGCTTTTTTATTCTTCCAAAGTGAATAACTTCACATTTTCCCACATTATACTCCATCTCCCATATTTTTTCCCAGTCAGTCAACTTATCTATATCCATCTGTAAACTCCTTGGGCAGAAACTTAGCCTTGGATGGTGTGCGGTCTCCACAGGCTTGGCAGTGGGAGGAGCCGACCCCCACCATGGAAAGGCGGCCCGCCGCCATTTTAAGTGGGCGGGCCAATTAAGGCCCACCCAGCGGCATCCCCAACAGGAAGCGCTATGCACTTCCTGTGCGGGGGGAGGGAATCCCCAGCTGTCAAAGTGCACTCTTTCACGCACTTCTCCCTGAGGCAAAGTCCTGACTCAGGGAGAATACTGACGCTGCCAAAAACATTAAAAAGTTATTAACATGTCCCCCTCATGTGACAATGTCACACGAGATGGGACATGTTAATAAAGACCACATACACTTTATTAATTTTTTACAATACAGACATGAAACTTCATCCCGCCAGTGGATGAGGTTTCATGTATTATCAGAAGCCCGCTGGGGCTCCTGGCCCACCCGCCAGCCTTAAGGTTGGATGGACAGGTCTTTAACAATCTTAATGAGCCTGTCAATGGCCTTAATTGGCCATTGACAGATTGGCGGGCAGCAGCTGATTTCGCTGTCCGCCCGCCCTCCTAAAAATTTAAATGGACCGGGATGACGTCGGGGATTCCTCCTGATGTCATTCCGTGTCATTTTCCCCTCGGTGACCGGGCCCCGCCCCCAAATCACCGAGGGGAAAACCCTGGCCCTTATGTCTTCTTCACAACATACTTTCCTACCTACCTTTGTGTTATCCGCAAATTTAGCTGCCCTGCCTTTGTTCCCCTCATCTAAATCATTGATGTAAATTGTAAAACATTGAGGCCCCAGCACAGAGCCCTGCAGGACTGTTGACAATTGCTGTGTTCAGTACCATTCTTGACTACTCAGCTACTGAAGTAGTCCTTGTCCATATGCAGCATTACCTTGAAAACATTCAGACTTAGGCTAAGTGGCAAGTAACATTTGTGTCATGTAGGTGCCAGGCACTGACCATCTCCAATAAGAGCAAATCTAACCATGTCTCCTTGACCTTCAATACTTACCATCATGGAATCCACCATCAATATACTGGTTGTTACCATCATCCCGACACTTAACTGGATGAGTCATATAAATGCTGTGGCTACAAAAGCAGGTCAGTGGCTTGTAAGTCTGCATTGATTGAATCATCTCATGACTACCCTGCCCCCTGTTCCTTCACTGTGGCTGGGTCAAAATCCTGGAACTCCCTCCCTAACAGCACTGTGGGTGTACCTACACCACATGGCCTGCAGCGGTTCAAGAAGGCAGCTCACCACCACCTTCTCAAGGACATTAAGGGATGGGAAATAAGTGCTGGCCCAGCCAGTGATGCCCATATCTCAGGAACGAATGAACAAAAAAGAGTCATCGCCTCACCATCAACTTAGATCTGCCCTTGTACAACTGAAAATTGTAACCACTGGTCTCCCCTAAATTATTTAAAGCATTTTGCTATTGAAGTAACAATATTGCTTTTGTATGAACAATTTGATGTTTCATAATCTTCTAATCAATACACATTGCCACCTGTGGGTGATGTCTTTATTTTATAATATATGTTAAGCATTGCATGGAATATTACTCTCAGAGAGAAGGTAAAAATGCATGTTTGTATATATTGCTGCATGCACTAAAATACTTTTGTCTCAAGTATACAAATAGTCGTTTGGTAGTATAGAACTTGAGTATTGCTTAAAAATAGACAAGCTGTTGAAGCTTTTCATCTTGCACTCATCAGGACAGATACACAAGAATAACATATTGGCCAGAATTTTCCCATCGGCGATTTCACAGAATCATAGTGCAGAAGAGGCCCTTCGGCCCATCGAATCTGCACCGACACGTGAGAAACACCTGACCTACCTACCTAATCCCACTTACCAGCACTTGGCCCATAGCCTTGAATGTTATGACGTGCCAAGTGCCCATTCAGGTACCTGGGGCCTGCTCGCCGATGGGAAAATGACGCGTGATGACATCAGGAGGAACCCCCGATGTCATCTCTGTCCCTTTAAATTTTTAGGAATGCGGGCGGACAGTGAAATCAGCTGTCCGCCCGCCGACCAGTCAATGGCCAATTAAGGCCATTGACAGGCTAATTTAGATCATTAAAGACCTGCCCATCCAACCTTAAGGCTGGTGGGCAGGCCAGGAGCTCCAGTGGGTTTCTGATAATACATGAAACCTCATCCACTGGTGGGATGAGCTTTCATGTCCATTTTTAAACGTCAAATAAAGTTTATGTCGTTTTTATTAACATGTTCCATCTCATGTGACATTGTCACATGAGGGGGACATGTTAGTAATGTTTTTATTTTTCTATTTTTTAACTTTTGTGCACTTCGACTAATCTCCCCGAGACAGCACTTAGTCTCAGGGAGCAGTGTACACTTTGGCAGCTGGGGGTTCCCTCCCCCACCCCCCGCACAGGAAGTGCATAGCGCTGGGTGGGCCTTAATTGGCCCGTCCACTCAAAATGGGGGCAGGCTCCGTTTCAGCGGTGGGGGTCAGCTATCCACCCGCCGCCAAGCAGGTGGGGCCCGAATGCCCACCAAGGGCAAAATTCTGCCCATTGCCTCTTTTTTCAGCAAAATTTAAATACTTTGCTAGCTGAACATATTAGGTCAAGTTTACAAACATGAACTACTGGCAGAGGGCCTATTGGGCATGTATATCAAGATGTCCAAATGTATTGTCTACAATTTGCCCTGCATTCATAAAGTTGGCTACCAAGACTAAGTTGTATTATCTGTGAGTAGGACCAAATGTATTTTTATTATCTATGCTTTCCTATATGCAGTATTTACCTGCCTTTTATTCTGCACTTGTATCATGCTAACGGATTAAATCAGGTAAACAATACTATTTAATGAAACACGTCATTAAACCATGGCTGACATGTACTGCATACTTGGGTTGTCATTGGCATCAACGTAATAATCAAATTTAGCAATGCATGATAATTACACATCAGGCCCATACATTACAAGGTAAGGTAATTGCCCTTCATGGCTATGTATCCCAAATAAGGTAATTGTGGCTTAGACTCATCTATAATACTGTTAGATAACTAATATCCATTGTTCTGTTTCAGCACTTTTCTTTAAACCAGATATCTTCCTTATAACGAGTGTGCGACACAACAGTGGCTGATGCCAATTGATTCCTTGCCTGATGGGCCCATTACTTAATTTGTTCTATGCCCTTCAGTCCCATAAAGGCCATTTCTTTCCTCCCTCATGCTGCCAACTAGAATGTACTGACAGTGCCTGCAGATTAAACATTTCTATCTGTTGTATTTCATATTTCACATACAGATACATAGAAATTGCATTGCTCAATCCACAGCTGTATTTACTCACTGCGCTATTTGTAATTCTTATATGCCAGTTGTGCTGGTTAAAGAATGATTAAGCAACCTTCTAGTGGGAGTGATCAGATTGCGTGCTTTGTTTGTGTTAAGTTATGTGGAACTGAAAATGTGTTAAAGTAGCCTGGGAGTTACAATTAGCTCTAATTTAACACACTCTAGGTGGATTATGAGGAAATTAAACCACTATATGAGTTTAAATAATTGGTTTTGGCTATTATACTAATGAGAAGAACCCTACTGCTAGGATTAAATGATTTTGCTGTGCATTTTTTATACAAACAGAAACATAAAATATTAACGTTTTCAACAAACTTCCATATTATCAGGTTTGATACCCATAACAAAATAATAATTTATTTGCCATTTTATTTTTAAGAAAACTCAGTCAATGTATAACATTTTCTGGACGTTCTTTCAAAGCATTTTAAATGGTGCCTACCTGATGCACAATGACAATTCTATCCATAAGCCCAAAACTAAGGGGCACTGTTTTAAAATTAGGGGTCACCCTTTTAGGGCAGAGATGAGGAGAATTTTTTTCTCTCAGAGTGTTGTGTGACTTTGGAACTCTCTGCCTCGGAAGGTGGTGGAGGTGGAGTCATTAAATATTTTTAAGGCAGAGGTAAATAGATTCTCATTAGGCAAGGGAATCAAAGGTTATCAGGGGTAGATGGGAATGTGGGAATCAAAACACAAGATGATCAGCCGTGATCTTATTGAATGGCGGAGCAGGCTCGAGGGGCTGAGTGGTCTACTCCTGTTCCTATTTCCTATGCTCTTATGTTATTTTAAGTTACATAGAAACTAAAATAAAGTCCTTCCACTAATTCTACTCTCATTTAAACACAGGAAAAAAAATCCATCAGTTTGTGCAGCTAGGTGTCTAGTTGTAATCAGTGCTCATATATGCATACAACAGTGTTGGTTAGGGAATTTGCCTCTTATGCTAGTTCAGCACACACAGTCCTAGCCTTGAGCCAGTGACCTGTATAATGAGTATAGTGTATACAAAATGCATTGCTGCAAATTAAGCAGTTATACCAGATTACTACATGCTTCTTAAAATTAAATCCTATAGATTGAAAGACCAGAGATTGGGTACTGACTTGATTTGAGTGGTCCAGGGCATTCTTTATTTAAATCTCTATTACTGTAAATAATTGAATAATTAAAATTAAGATAATGACAATTTGTATTTTTTAATTTCACAAGTATAGGGGATGGAAGATCCTAATTGGATTATTAATTAGCTAATTCAGAAGTCCATTGAAAGAACAAGGGCTGAAGATCCATGTTTAGTGAATATTTCAAGCACAATATACCTATGTATGTAAAGGGCACAAGCCTCTCAGGGTTTTCACCTTCAAATACACTCAAGGCTATTAATACCTAATCCATGCTTGCTATACTGATTAATTACACTGCAGGTTTCTTTGAAAGACTGTTTCAAATGTGTGTTTGATGTCTTGTTCTTCATCTGGTCTATCAGTGTTAGTGGTACAGGTTTTGTCTTAGCAATCACCTTTGACCAGATTCAACGTTTCTTCCACAAATTTATTTTTCATAATCCTAATCAGGAATTTCACCTCAAGCAGTCTGGAAAAATTGTGTGGTTCATTAAATTTATTTTTATAATGTGGCTTTTACTGGTAGACCAAATGTAGCTGATTATCATTGGCTATCCAACAGCTTCTTCCTGCCATACTTACATATTTACCACTTGCACTTTCTGTTTTTATGCCAATATCTAATTCTACTGTAGCTTCCTCTAAGCTTGCTTGCTCCCATTTTTCCCCAAATTGGCAGCAGCTTTCTGAATTAGCAAAACTGTTTCCCAAGACACTGAAAGCAAAATAAAAAAAAAAATACTTTTCAGTGCTTGCCAACTTGGCTGTCTTAATCTAGCACAATGATTTTTTGTGTGATTTAAACTGCCTATGGCACAATGTGCTAAATGATCAGTCTTTTAAGACATTAACATTTGTGATTTTGGATCCAGATCCTCACTGCAGCTAATTGCACAGCCCATATGCTTAAATATAAGGATAACAAGAGAAAAATTGCTAATTGTCATCTTTAAAATGCATTCAGTCTTAAGGATGTGTTTCAGAAAAATCTATCCACTTGAAATTAAAGACTTGTTTATGAGGCTTCTTTTTTTCCCCTATGCCATACACTGTTTGCAACCACATTACCCCTTTCAGCAGCCTATTGTGTTCATGCAAGTACTGTTGCTATGGCAGTAATGTTGGGCTGCAATTAAGTTGAGCTTTTGTAAAGTTAGGTTAGAATTAGTTTTATTTGTTATTTTAGTCAGGTTCGACCTCATCAAAACATTTAATCAATTCTGTATAAGGTTTAGAATTTGACATACTTTATTGATGGCGTATCATATGGTAACAATGAAATGAATTAATGTTTTGCAGAGAAGAATTTTAAAGCTGCAATTTGAATTTGTGATGGGGTAACAGTTGCGTGTGTATTTTTCTTACTAAATTTCAAGAGATCAGGATAATCTTATGTCACAGCTGAAAAGAGTTACTTTTTAGAATTTGGTGAGAAATCTCTTTGAAGGTTTTTTGTATAATCTATAGATCGGTCACCAAACAGCAGGCAATGTGCTGAGCAATGTGTATCGTAAATTAATTACCTTGTGCTCTGGTTTTGCTTGGCTCAGGGAAAAAAAAGAAAATTACTGTTTTACCAGAACATGTCATATTCAAGCAAATAGGTTCAGACTTTTTTGGTTAAAAAAAAAAATCCATTTGCAAATACCTTCATTGATTTTCTTTTACTATCAGACTAGGATAAAGGATGAAAATAACACACTGTCAATCTTAGGCTGCCAAGTTAAAAAAAAATCGATGATTACTTCTGGAAAACATCAGATGACTGCATTCCAAAATCACATCTGCTGCAAAACTCCAGTAATTTCTGTGATTGCCTCCAATTCTTCAATGTACTTAGCAATAGCTGATCCTCTCTCTTTACCCAAGGCAATGATTAGCATACACTAATGATTTTTTCAAAAATATTGCAATAATATCTAATTCTTCCAAATGAGTTAAAACAAGCAGTCGTTGCAACCAATAAGAAAAAAAGATCTGTGTCTGCACTAAATATATTTATAGAATTTAACAGAATGTTTCTCATGATCTACCACCCAACAAGTCTGAGTAAGATGTTATTTTCTGTTCATATTACTACATTTTTTTTGCTACATGTTGTTTGTCCTCTGAACCAAGCCTGAATTCATTGAAAAAAATTCAACAAATGTACTGCAAAGCATAGAATCAATTTTCCAGGGGCCATCAAACCTCTCTTTGTAGAGTCTGAATTGTGTAGCTATGACTGGGAGTGGACTGATGGGAAATGTAACTTCATGTTGCTGTTGCTGGAGATCAGGACCTGTCAGCACCGCTGGTGTTTAATTGTGTGAATCACGATTACCCTTAATATATCAATGTAAAAAGAAATCAAAATTGAACTTAGGGCAGCTCCCTTACCTTGTGTAAAATAAAAGCAAAATACTGCAGATGCTGGAAATTCCAAATAAAAACAGCAAATGCTGGAAATGCTCTGCAGCTTAGGCAGCATCTGTGGAGTGAGAAACAGAGTTAATATTTTGAGGAGAAAATGACTTCCTCAGAACTGGAGAATTCTGAAGAGTCATATTCGATTTGAAACGTTAACTTTATTTCTCTCTCCGCAGATGCTGTCAGACCTGAAGAGTATTTCCAGCACTGTTTTTATATCCCTTATCTCACAATTTGTTTTAATGTTGGCTTCCAAACTCATTAAAATAACATACCAATTGAATATGCAGACAAAAATATTGAAGTGAGCACGCAATAGAGGGCATACCTCTGCCATGCTGTGTTAACTCAAACTTGTTACAATAATGAAGCTGTTTCTTGAGGCCTTTTCCTGCCTAGTTGATGCTCTGTAACTACAAAGTTGAGAAAATAAATTTTTTCATTAAGAGCTTCCATCTCACTGAGGAGGCTTCTGGCCGATCCACATCCAACACCCTGCTCTGAAAACTCTGCTCACATTTTGACCGCTGTGACAACCACAACAGTTGAGACAATCCACAACATTATAAAAATATCAAAAACATTCTAAACAAAACAACTCACAAGATTCTAAAAGATAAAGTCAATTTTCCCTCTCTCCCAATGTTAACAGATCCTTAAAAAATTCCAAGATCTGGATCCACATCTTTGTCAAACACGAATCAGCTCTTCCTTGGGCGATACTGTATCTGTGTAACATTGAAACCTGTCCATTAGTTTTTGAGATGTATTGTTTACAGACAAATAGACTCTCAAATGAACAAAAGACATTATCTCCACCCACTTTCAGTGGTAGAAGTAATGAGATGTCCTGAAGGAAAAAATATGGATCTCAAAGCTGGGGCTATTTAAATTAGATGGCTTTTCTTTACACATAACAAATACATTAAACAATTATTGATTGAGGACTGCATTGGTAAGCCCAGCAGTTATACTGGTGACTGAGAGTGTGTAATAAGTATTATCTTATGGTCTCCAATTCTTGATGTTTGATACACTTGAACTAAAGTTATAACAAAATAATCAGGAACATCTTTATTAGGCAGCAGGAACAGTTGTAGCAGTTCTTTTGCAACCTAAAGGCTATTTAACTTGTGGCTAACAGTGAAAACTGTTACTCCCCACTTAACAGCTACTTAACCAATGACATTGTTTTGTTCAAGCTTGGAGTAGAGGGGGAAATGTTGTCCAGAAGTCAGGCTTTATTGTTAGAAATGTGACTGTAGGTAAATATTTGGATCTTTTGCTTCATTACTTTTAAGGGTCATGGAATATACAGATCTTCCTCTCAGGGGATTAAATAAATGTAGGGAAATGGAGATTGCTGGACCAAAATGATTTTCTCAGTCCATGTTTTCTCAGTGTTTCAGTCCAATGAGATAACAGAAATACTGAATCATAGTCTACTAGGTGATAGGCCTTTCAGAATGATCAACAGAAGGGCCTGGTATACTCAATAACCTTTCAGTTTTTACAAAGCAGTCACATTCCTAAGTCAGAACTCCACTTGGATGGAAAGAGGGCAGAGGGCAAGCGGCAAAGGAGAGTAAGTGGGTTTACAACGTTTCCTGATATTAGTTTTCAATTAATCTGGTAAGATTAGATCATCCAAGAATAGAGAAACACATAGAAGTCACTGAAATTATACAGCATTCATCACGTCGATAGCAGAATCACTGCTAAAAGTGACCGGCATACGCTTACTGTGGAGGTAAAGGAATTTCTAGGCTGCCTGCTCCTACTGAAAGTAAACTTGCCTTTTGTCTTTGTCCTCTCAGTTGCTGTCAAACTTTCTAATACCCTGCGCCTTCAGTGGTCTTAGGCAGATTAACTAGCCTAATTGGACTTAAGCTTCTGTGAACAGAAGAAAGAGGCGGGGGATAGTCTCTCCAAGTCCTTTAGTCACTTCCTCCTGCTTGACTAGCCTGCCTACTCAAGCTGAAACTGTACTCATTGTCATGTTGGAGTGCGTTAATTAGAGAGCAGACTAATTTTCGAGGATGCACTCTGCCCTTTCAATGGTAATTTAAAATTGAAAATGATGTGAATTGTTCAAAGGCATTCTGTTCTGGGGTACCGTCAGTTTCAGTATGATACTTTGAGATTTTTCATTGTCATTGATTATTTAAATTGATTACAGTTTGCCATATGAAAAGGTCTCAAATTATTTCCCCCACAACATCACTTCACCAATCAGCCTTCCATTTTACATTTTGTTTTGTATGTATGCTGCTTTAGGTCAATATAGTATTGTTGACTTGGCATTCTTATTTAACAGTGTATCAAATATCAACACTTCCAATAGACGTTTACTGAGAATTAACAACATGTTCATAAAATAAAGCAAAAGACCAATAATTTTCTATGTTTCTCATCCGCTTCACCTTTTAATTACTATTAGAATGCACACGACACTGATAATTCCTCTTGCATCAGTCCTGTCAAAGATTGGACATATATAGTTCCTTATGAGATGTGCCCAAAGTCACAAACTAACACATTTTGGGTGGTGATGTTTTGATGGGCTCTTCCTGCTGAAGGTCTTGAGTATGATAAGTGATTTGTGAAATGTTTTTGTGTTCATTTTTTTTCAGTATCTTTGGGCAGCAAGTCTATCACTAGTTAAGAGATGAGGTTGCAAAGGCAGCTTATGTTACTGCTTTCTTAACTCATTGAGAACACCAGTGCATGTATGAATGTGATTGTGCCTGGGGCTAGTTGCAGCTTTCCTGCTATCTGGTGCTCCCTTAATAGTACTGTGCGCAGTGTTTTAAATTATCTGAATCTACGTTTCAAAATCAACAGAATTAAAATTCATATTGTACATCCCAAGATTCTAAAGTGACAATGCTTATTAAGGTAACAGATGCAAAAAGTGCAATTAAAAATAAATCCACAACCTTAATCTTTCAGTGCATTCCCTCCCACATGCTATTCAAAGCCACCATTGGTTTACCGTATTACTCTTAGTTATCAGGGAGGCACAAATATTGTGCTGCTTTATTATTTTTCCTGCTGTTCCGCTATCCAGTATGGTGTTCCTTATGGCTTAAATGTTACTTTGGCTGTGAGGCATTCCTGGCTCAAAATTGTTTTTGTGACTCATGTACATAACAGCTAATGAACTTCAAAGCGTAATTAATTGCATGAATCACTTTGAGACAATTTAACAATGTGCTAAGGCAGAAATAACTATTTATTTCCATCTTTTTTTTTTCTTATCAATTATTTCCATCAATTCCAATTCATGTTAATGCTTTTATTTCTTTTTCATTTGACAACTTGGATAAAAAACTGGTTAAGCTCACCTACAGTGACTGGCAGAGTTTAAATGCCATTTAGTGCTGGGCTTGATTTGTGGGCTGTCTGAATAAGAGTGCAATGTCCCACGACGGCCTTACTTCTCCCATTTTAACTTGTAAAGTAGCACATTGTTGTACTCAATAAGAAACAGCTGTATTTTTTTCTCAAAGCCCGGTCATTTTGATGGGCAAAGCACAGCACTTGCATGTTGCACGATCGCAAGGTGCAGTTTCTGTTAACCAATGAAAGTGGAAGGGGTACATGGGAACACCAGCACCTGGAAGATCCCCTCCAAGCCACACACCATCCTGACTTGGAACTATGTCGTTGTTCCTTCACTGTCACTGGGTCAAAATCCTGGAACTCCCTCCCTGACAGCGCTGTGGGCGTACCTACACCACATGGACTGCAGCGGTTCAAGAAGGCAGCTCACCACCACCTTCTCAAGGGGCAATTAGGGCTGGGCAATAAATGTTGGCCCAGCCAGCGACGCCGACATCCCGTGAATGAATTTCAAAAAAGGCTTGTTGAATATGTTAATGAGAAACCAAATGCTTATTAATTAATTAAACTGAGCACAGCTAATACCAAGCCTGGCTGGTGCCAATCTTTGGAATGTAATATGACCTAACCAGCACATTTTTTTTAATATTCGTTGATGGGAACATCACTGGCTATGGCCACGATCTATTGCCCATCCCTAACTGCCCTTGAGCAGGCGGTGGTGAGTGTTCTTAAAAAGGTCACTGGTAGCTGTCACCAAGAATAAAGGTCAAGCTTTTTTTTAAATGCCCCTTTCTACTTCCAGCTCCACAGTACTCCTGAGGGCTGTTGCTGGAATGGGGGCTAGGGTAACTGTCTCCTGTTACCCTCACCCCCATTCCCCTCATCGGACCTACCTGATGGATTCTAATGGTGAGGCAGCCCACCAGTTTTGTTCTTGTGTCAACTAGGAAGCTTCCTCTAGAGGTTGCAATTATAAATTTGGGGCCCAAATGCCAAATTCAGGTAAGCCTCTTTGGGCAAATGTTGTAATCAGGCGATAGCAAATTTCTACCCAGTATTGTCTGTTTTAATTGCCCAGCACAGTTAGGGGTCAGGTGTAATATCAGTCGCCCTTCGGGCGCTCGATGTCTTATCCCAAACTTGGTCCTTCTTACTTCAGTTTCCCACCTGCAATGCTGTCATGTACAAAGAGGTCCCTATGATCATCTCCCGAAACGGACTCTCAGGCCCCACCTCAATAACTATGGTGAGTGGCTGGCATCTGTTGTGCATCCAGATGCTGGCCACTGTGTGACCAATTTAGGGACGACAGCCTTACCTAGGAAATGAGTGCAACAAGAAACAATTTACCTTCCAGATTTTCTCAAACCTGTAACGCGTGTCCTACATTTGGTGTAAAACTGTTCATTTCTACTGGAAGACGTTTCTGACTCAATTTTCCTTTCTTTCAATTTTATTTTTTGCTGATGAAGCAAAGTAGCTTTTATTTGGAACAGTGAGAAAGCCTAAGTCACTTGATATGTTATTTGGCTTTGTGACGTTCTGCTGTGGATTAAGTGGAAAGCCATTCATTTGAACATACTTGTGTCAGTCGTCTACAGGATGCAAAGAACTGACATCTAGTGGTTTGCTAGTTCTTCACCATACTTTCTACTTTCAATCAATACCTGCCATGAGTTTCATCTTTCATCAAAACAAATGTAATGGCAACAGCAGCTGTATTGGTGTTAGGCAGATGTGCCATAGGATACAGACAGCCAATTCAGTGTTTGTGACTGCAGTTTACAATTAGCAGTATGTCAGAATGCTCTCATCTTTACAGGGGCACTTCCAGTCTCCCCTGATTATGCTGCATGTCCATCTTCTGATTACATATATGACAGAAAACAGTATTGGCCAATTAGTTTAATGTTTTCATCAATCACAACATTTTCATCAGGAAGCTCAAATGGCCTCTTAACTGTGATAGACCAGTTGATCTCATGTGCCAAATTCTATTATGATACAATATCCAAGTCACAAATTATATGACCACCCCCTATTAGCAGCTGTAGTTCCAATAATTTTAATGCATTTTTTTTTTTACCGTTTGAGGAGAGAAGCCATAAAATAAAACATTCGCCTTTTTTGTGTATGATTCCAGTCCTGTGATAGCTCAGTTCTGGGAAAGATGGGCACAGATTTGAGAGGCAACAACCAATTGAAAGACTTTGAAGAGGAAAGGGAGGGTTGTAAATGGAGCAGTGGTTTGCAAGGACCACATTTTGGTCTTTTGAGGAAATTGACGATGACACCAGAATTGACAGCAGAGGGCACAGTGCCTGAAGAGAGGGGACCATTAACAATATCAGCTAATATTGGAGCCAGATGGGGAAGTCAGGTTATTGGTAATAAGGTCGAGTATGCAGTTCTTGGGCCTCATGGACAGCATGAGTTCTGCGAGGGCATGAGGGATGGTAGGAGAGAAATTAGAGAAAGATGCACTTTCAGGGTTAGAGCAGGGTAGCAAAGCAGCAAAGGTAGGCGAGTGGATGGTTTCAATCTTAGTGACAAAAGTCCATGTGCTCCTTGCACATGCATTAGAATACATTCGTATTCTGTAAGATTTATTGGAACGAGAAAATGTACATAAACTATGAGGAACACAACGTTTCCTAGCAAAGTTAAAGCCACACATTTCTAATATAGAAAGCTTAAAATCTCTGAACCTCAGCGAGGAACAGCGTATGCAAGACATCTGTGTTTCCATAACCAGTTGATGCTGGCAGACTGGTGCTATCCAATTTCCAATCCAGTGTTACTAGGAGCTTTCTCAGTTGTAGGATTGTGTACAACTGTAGAAATGCTTCAACACTTTATTATTCCGTGAAAATGTTGCCTCATGAGGACTGGCAAATGTGTTGATATTTATCACTTTGGTAAGAAGTGTGTTGCAGTACAAGAGACTCAAACCATGCTTAGGTCATTAAATCCCAGAAGAAACTCTGACCTGTGAAATATAGATGGGAACGTGAAACAAATCAGCTTGATAGGTTAAAGTACTACTGCTTGTCCTAATGCACTGTCAAAATCCAAACAAAAGAAGAGCTAATCTTACAGGAGTGTGGCCTCACAGTCTCGCTATCCAGTTTTGAATAGCTCCTGATTTCTAATGTTCCTGAACATAAAGCATTGATTTCCAAAATCACTGACTTGGGAACAATGTACAGACTGTAACAGTCTTTGTCTTGCCATTACTTTACAATCCGATGTATTAGTTCTGTGGACTCAGCATGTAAAGTCACGTCAGGAATTTCCATTTTCATTTCCACGACTTCAAATGCTGCACAAACAAAAGTGAATGACTAGAGGGCAGCCAGATTGTGAGGCTAATACTCCTGAACCTTAAATTTGCTCTGTTAACCTACTTTAACTGATTTTGTCACCATCTCCATAAGTACACACGTTGCAAAAGCTGGATTTGTAGTGCCTATTGTTGGGTGCTGCAGGTGTCATCTGAGGTCTAAAACGCCACCCAAGGCGCACACAAGTGCATATACTTCTCGGGTGTGTTACATTGGGCACCACATTGGCAAAGGCATTGGCACACACACAGTGAATGCCCACTGAAAGTATGCAGAGCAGGCAGATCATGAGGTCACTCAGCTTGCAACATTAATTCAACGCTGGCATTGCCAATTTTGAGCTCAGTATTCCAGCTAACTCTGTTTCTTAATCACACATGGGTGAACATGAGTTCAGCAGCAGGAAGGTTCCCCTCCCCACCACCACCACCAACCCGCCCCCCCACCCCCCCAACCCCCCCCAACCCTCCCCCTCAACACCCACCCGCCAGCACTGCTCAAAGGGAATCTATAACAATTTACAGGTTTGTTGCTGATTGATTTCTTTCGGCTGTTGCTATGATTCTACACGTGTCTGGTGCTTTCTACAGTTGTTTAAAGTTGTTAAAGTCTACATCAGGTGGTGTGGCAGGTGCTGAAGGACTTTCTTTTGCTGACTTCAGGCTTATGCACAAGTCAGTTGCCCCCAGACTTGGCTGCAGGTGGTAGAGCTGCCCCTTGGAATAGGGCATGACTGGGAGAATGAGCAGAGGGCACACAGAGCAGGACAAATTACTGGAAAGGAGAGAAGTAGAGGTGGAGAAGGGCTTTCAGCAGGGGGTTATATCTGCCCAGGGGGTTCCTGGAGCAATTCTGCTAAACGTACCTCAGTGATGTCTGTGCTTCCATAGTGATGTCTTCACTGAAATTTATCATCTTCGGCAGCTGCAGCCTCAGTGCATTGCCAATGACTGTGAGGCTGAGCACACCCATGAGCATTTATGTTTCAGGCTCCTCCCTGACTGGAGCTGGTGATATTTGCAGGATTTGTCACTGTCCCTCTCTATTCGTTGAGAATAAGCTTGATTTCATTCTCATTTGCCAAGGAGCAGGACAGTGGAGCTAGCACCACAGATTCACAAGGATTTCAGGCTTCCCCATGGTGCCATTGACTGCACGCATGTCAGCTCTACCCTACATGGCAAGCACCAGCAACTTCCATTCCCTCAGTATCCAGCTGGTGTATGACCGTGGACAGAGAATCATGCAGGTCGGTGTCCGATATCCTGGCAGCAGTCATGATGCCTTCATTCTGCGGCAGTCCGCTGTGCCAGCTGCAATTGAGCCATCATGGCAAACCAAAGGGTAGGTACTGGACAACAAGGGCTACTCTCTGATCCTATGACTAATGATTCTAGTTCATAACCCAGTAACACATGGGTAGGGTGAAAACAATCAAAGCCATCAGCCACAGGAAATGCGATAGAGCAGGCCAGGGATGTTTCAGTATGCCAGTCGTCTGTTCTGGGTGCCCTGCAGTGCTGGCAGAGTGGGTGTCAAGAATAGTTATGGTCTGCCATCATGAAGGTGTTGCCCTTACCACCAGCTATACAGTGAGCTACTGAGAAGCAGGAGCATGAAGAGGTGGAAGAGGGCGAAGGAAGAGAGGAGAAGCAACCTAGACAGACCCTTTCTGCCTGAGCTGTCTGTGACATCAGAGTCAGATACCAGTGACTGCAACTCCAGTTCCCCATTCAACAACCGTCACACACCTCCCTTTCCTTCAGTGTCTGCCTTCAATAGAAAAATAAGCATTCCAAAGCAAATTCATAAACCAAATCTAGGCATATTGTACACTGGAGTCAACTCATCATCATGTGTATCCCCTTTGTGCCTATCTGCCCTGTCTGTCTCTGTCTGTCCTAGCACCATCTCAATGCTGCAGCACGGCTGGTGGAAGGCTGCTGACTTTCACTGCAGATGGTCTTGGGGAGCGACATTGTGTGGCTGGGCTGAGAAGGGCCAGTTGTGGGTTGCACCATCTTGGCATGGGTAGCAACAGACTGGGCTGGCTGAGTGGCAGGTACCAGCAAGGGCACTGGCCGATTGGCAGGGGTGGGAGAACGAATGCTGTTTTCCTGAGAGTGGGAAACAGGTTTGTGCTCAATAGAGCCACTGTCACTTCCCCAGGGTGACAGCTCAGCGATTTTTAGTAACCTGTTGCTGGACTGTGTGGCACCCTCCAAGACCCTTTGCACAATGTCATCCACAGTCATGGTGGCAGCAGTCTGGGCTTGTGTATCCTAACATGACAGAGTCCCAGCTTGCGTGGCAGCATCTTAACATTGCCTGACTTTAGTCTTGAGCTTCTACTGCCGCTGGAAGCTGCTTTTACCTGCAGTGGAAGCTATATCACTCATTAGATGCTGCATCAGGGTTGGGTCCACCCGTGTGCTGACTGTGTTGGCCACCAGTTACACACTGGAAAGGACAGGTCTCTGCGCAAATGCTGTGCAAAAGCCTGTGATAGCTGGAGGCAGGGCTCCTCTGTGCTCTTTGATATTTACCGCAGGCTTTCTGGTAGGTTCCCAATGCACCAAGCATTTTGCTGTGCATGCCCATCAGCATTCTCCTCTAGCCCACCCATTGAAATGTTCACGTGAGTCCTCTGCAGCGGAACACACGTGTGACTGTACCCTCCGGAGGGCTGGCATCTGCGCTATCTTTGATTTCTGCCCCAGCTTCATGACACTCATGCCTGATGCAGATTCCACCTCTAAATCATGCGCAGTGTCAGGGTCTGGGCTGTCGGCTGCAAGTTCATCATCAGGGTTTTCTCAGTGCTCCTCAGCTTGTAGGTTATGGGCATCTGAAAGGAGAAAGGCCTAAGGATAAGGGCGTGCTGGGATATCGGGAAAGTAAGAGGTGCATGCTTACATCATGGGCAGCTTTTGGATCAGTGCAGAGGATGGAATGAAGGGCCTGAGAAGAGGCTTAGGGACGATGATACTGCCACCTTTGATGGTTTCAGTGCCTTTCAAGCCTCAGAAGTGGACATCTCATTAGTGGTCAGCACCACCCCCTCCAATGGGTCAGGATATGGTCAACTCCTGCAGCCTGCGGTTGTGCGTTACCTTGTCTGCGAGAGAGAGAGAGAGGAAGTGTATCAGTGATTATGGTGCAACCTGCTTGGAAAATGTGGTTGTCATGTTTCGTGGTTGAAGACCTGGCAACATGTTAAAGGAGTGAGATGTGGGGTTGAGTCTAGCCCGTCTGCTAAGTCAGGGTGCAGTGTCACTTATGCGTCCTATCTGATCGAACTTGTTGGCAGGTGAGTGATGAGGGCTGTGGCGAATTGAGCGGTGTCTGAGGCTAGTGGGACAGTTGGTGGGATATGTTATTTGAAGATGCATTCACTGATCTTAACCACTTTTGTGGGGCTTCTTGCTCCACTGCTTCGGAGTTATACTGCTTACATTGATCTCCATGATCTCCTACTGCCTTCAAAGGGTGTGTTTGAGGGTTTCCTGCCCCCCCACAGGCACAGCAAATTGCTCCTCCTTCCTCGCGTCTGAAAATCTTGGAGCCCATTCTTCCCCATGTTGAGCCATTCTTCTGTTTCTCTCAGGCCAGAGTCAGTTGTAGAATGGCTTCCAGCACCTGCTCCTAGCACAATGCAGCATCTCCCTTTTAATAGGTGCAGGTTGGGCTCTAGTTACCGCAGAACAGTTTAACTGATACGAGCCTGTCATCGTGTCGAGTCACTTGCTGAATCGTGCAGCCAGTGCTCACCACTCCAATCGTACTGAACAGCGGGCATCATTGCTTGCGTCACACTGAACGACGTGGGTTAACCGCACATTGCAAATCCTAAGCCTGTTTTTGGGGTCTATTGAATTATCTCCTCTGAGTGTCTATTTCACAAGCCAAGTATCTTCTGCTTCCAATGGTCTAAGTAAGAGTGGGTTAACAATGTCCAATATCATGTAAGCGTTACAGACGTTCCATTCCTAATACAATGTGAAGTAAAGCCCCAGCAAATTAACCACTTACTAATTCTAACATTCTACACATTAATGCTTCGATGCTACGCTTGCCTCATACTGGGGATTGATGTCTATATTAATAAGATAAACATCAGCACCCTGTAAGATCACACTAATCATGTGATTATCATTATAACTTAGGGCGGAATTTTCCATGCCCACTGATGTCGGGCATCATGGCGGGCATGAGCGGACAATATGGCGGGAGGGCCAAAAATCAGTTTCACGATGTCGTGAAACCAGTTTGCAATCGTCCCCTCTGCCCGTCAAAGGCAGGCTGCCTTTCCCACTGCCGCATGTCAGGAATTTCATTGTAATACATCTGCATATCATTATAAACCCAGCTCTCCGGAATCATCGACCCCCCCCCCACGCTCGATCGTCTGAGCACGTCAGTGTGCTAGCACGCCAACATGTTTCACAATTGTACATAAGTGACGTGCACCTGGTGAGCTGCACTTTGCTCGGGACTTTGAGGTTTGTTTGCCTCCCTTGCTTCGGTCAGCACTCACAGTCACCAGCACCAGGCTTCACAGGCAGCACCACATCACTCTTACAGGGTCTCATGGGCAGGTTCCTACCTGTCAGTTCAGCCACGTGTGGGTGGCTTTTCAATGGCTGCAGGGCTAGGGCTTGCTTGGCCAAGGGGATGAAGTGGCCTCAGGCAAGGGAAGAGGCTGCAGGGCAAGGGCTGAACTGGGGAAGGAGGGTATCCCAGGGTGTGTGTGTGAGGGCGCAAGTTGATCTGTGCAAGTGGCCTCAAGATGGTGAGGGCTGAGGAGGCAGTCTCCAGAGCAGATGAGGCCAGATGAAGGTGTGAGGGTGTATGTGAGAGAGTGAGTGGTGATGTCCCTTGAGCTGGCAGTGAGTGAGATGCCAGTGAGTGTGTGATGTGTTTGTGAGTGTGTGAGTTTAGAGTGACGAGATGGCTGCCTTAACCTGGCAACACAGATGAGATCATTCATCCTCTCTCTGCACTGGATGGCCAGCCTCCTCTGTGCAGCGTTGGCACTGACCACCACTGGACCTCTTGCAGCCAGAGCGGGGATGGAGGACATCACAGTGGGGCCTCCGAAAGGCACTCAGTGACGGGCCACTGAACTCTGCTTGGGTTTCAGGGCCATGTCTTCACTGGAGCAGTCCTGGGCTGCAATGTCTTCACTGGAGCAGTCCTGGGCTGCAATGTCTTCACTGGAGCAGTCCTGGGCTGCAATGTCTTCACTGGAGCAGTCCTGGGCTGCAATGTCTTCATGGGAGCAGTCCTGGGCTGCAATGTCTTCACTGGAGCAGTCCTGGGCTGCAATGTCTTCACTGGAGCAGTTCTGGGCTGCAATGTCTTCACTGGAGCAGTCGTAAGCTGCAATGTCTTCACTGGAGCAGTCCTAAGCTGCAATGTCTTCACTGGAGCAGTCCTAGGCTGCAAGCATTGAGAACTGTGTGCACGGCTGCAGTTTAGTTATGGCACCTGGAGTGAGGAAACAGAGAGGTAGCGGTGTGGCGGGCGATTCAGAGGCTGCCCGCTTAGGACAATTTGACCCATAATGTTGGATTTGAACATTAAAAAAATCTTACGTTTCATAATAAAGCAGTTATAATCATTTATATCAGTTTTAATCATTTATCCTCTCACTTCTGCCTTTGTCAAAACATTATCTGCAATTTTATTTTGAAATGCTAATACAATCTACCATAAGTCCAATTGGCCAAAAGGGAAACATATTTAAAAAGATAAGCTTGATGTGAAATAACGTACTTGCTTGTTATTGAGCAAGGAATATTTTCGATGGGATTTCTTGTATCACAAAGTAAAGGAATGGGACTTGCAGCCTTCCAACACCTGTCCTGTCCTCAGTTCACTCCAAAGCAGTTCAATCTTGAAATGCAGTCACTGTTGTAATGTGAGGAGATGTGTCAGATAATTTACACACAGCTTGATGTCACTAACATTAGCACATGATCTGTTTTAGTGGTGTCGATTAAGGTATAAATGTTGGCTAGGATATCAACAGTACTCCTTACTCTTTCTGAAATGTATTGGGGTCTTTTATGTCCGAGAGGGAAGACAGGGGTCTCGCTTTACCTCTCATCTGATAGACAGGAAGCCCAGGGTCAGGGGGCAGGGGACAGGAGAACCCCATCTTTAAAAATGGCTGCCGAGGTTGTCCGTGTGTTGGTGGGGGGTGGGGGGGGGGACGCTGGGTCAGAAGTCAGGGCTGGTGGCCTGGGGAGAACTGAGGATGATGCTGGATGCAGAGTTGGGCTGGGTGCAAGTCCTGCTTCAGGGCTCCGGCACTATGGCCAAAATTTAAAAATAAAGATTAAAACCTGAACTATCCCTCCAGGCCCCGCCCCTCACACCCCCACACATACACCCCATGCCCCAGCTATGTCAGCCCATGCCACCTCATGCCTCCCACCCACCCTCATAACCACCTCATACCCTCCGTACCAACCTATGCCTCCATAACCACTTGTACCCTCCATGCCAATCTACACCTCTCCACCCACCTCTCCCTGGACCTTTTTAGTCTCTATGCCAACATCTGTCCCTCCACTCACACACCATGGCCCTTTATGGCCCCTAAGCTAACTTTATGCCAACTCATGCCCTGCACCCACCACCCTTTGTCCTTACACCTACCATGCCAATTTACCTAGTATCCATGATGGGCAGACCTCAGGATCCTTGTTGAGATGAGATAAATTTCTATGAAGTCTTTTGCAGACTTTACTATATTGAAATAACACTCTCATTCATAAAAACTAATTTACTACATTTATATTCCTTCAACTAAATAGAACCTTGTAACAACAAACATTTTTTTCAAGTGCATAATCCCTTAGAACAACAGGCATTGGAATCCACAGCCGCACATCAAAGAGTCTATAACCACTTGTAGATGTCAATCAAACTGTGAAACAGCAAGCACCCTACTGTGATGATGGACAGCTGTGAAATCAGTCATGCAGCACTAATCCAGCCATGGAAACCCTCAGGCTTATGTCAACAGACAGAGTGAAATAGCAAGCAATCATTTTTTTAACACTCCAGACATTTTACCCAAGATTTAAAGGACAGTACTTTTAAATGCATTCGCAGCTTGACAGCTCCTCTGACAGGTCCTTCTGGCAGTTTTGACAGTTTGGGCAGAATTTTGCGCTCAGGGTGAGGCCGTCAAGGTGCCAGCAGGTGAGCCCGGTGCCTTCACCAACAGGAAGGGCTTCCACTCCATGAACGTGCAGATAGTGTGTGACCACAGGATGCTGATTCTACAAGTCTGTGCAAGGTACCCAGGCAGCTCCCAAGACACCTACATCCTGAGACACTCCCAGGTGCCGGGGCTCTTCAGTGCTCCAGTCCGGCTGGATGGACGGCTGCTGGGTGACAAGGGCTATCCCCTCAGAAGGTGGCTCATTATGCCTCTCCACCATCCAAGAACAGAAGCTGAGCAACTGTACAATAGGAGCCACGCCTCCACAAGGGCTGTGATAGAGAGGGCCATAGGTCTGCTGAAGCTTTGCTTCCAATGCCGGGGCTTTTCAGGGGGAGCACTACAATAGCCCACTGAGTGGGTGTCACTGATAGTGGTCACATGCTGCAATTTCCACAATTTGACATTGGCAAGAGGGATCCCACTGGAGGAAGAAGATATTAACGCAGCTTCACAGGCCACAGATGAATGAATCCAGTAGTGAGTCAGAAGAGGATCACGATAAGGAGAATGCTAGAGACATGGAGGCAGACCTCAGTAACCTGCAGGGAGGCAGGGACACCAGGGGTGCATTGATCCAACGCTACTTCAGCTAGGCTGCCAAATCAGTGCTACCACCTCATGCCAGGGCTGTCGCCACCATCCCAGGTGTCTGAAACCGTCCTTTCCTTTGACCCCAAAGTCCACTCAGTGCCTGTGCAATAAAGTTTCAAGCCACCCACGTCTAGCATTACACACTCGTGTACCCTGCACCACATTAAATAAAAAAGATGAAACATACTCAGGCCATTACGACGAAAGAAAATTTATCTCATGTTGACAGTCAAAACAAATTAACAGAATTTTCTCAGGTCTTCAACCCCAGACCAGTAAATATAAATAAAACATTGCACAACAGAAGATCACCTGTGACCAGTCCCTCTTGTGCTCATGGTGCCTTAAACTTATATTTGTTAGTGCTACATCTTGGTGCTCCCCCCTCGCTGGCACCAGCTTTGGAGACAGCCTGCTGACCCTGCTGTCCTGTTGGCCTCGCTGACCTTGGCGGACGTCCTCTGGCCTGTGGAGCCTGTGCTGGCCCTGCCTGGGAGGGAGCTGCCAGTTCCACAGCTGGCATCTCCCCAGTTGTTGCAGCCTCATCAGGTGTAAGGGTCACTGACAGAGGGGTGGAGGAGCTTCTGCCCTCATCCGGAACGCCCTGAGAGGAGCCCACAGAGACAACAAGCAGCTCATGCACCAATGTGAGGTTGCTCAGGACCTCCCTGCTCACCATTGATGGACGGGCACCTAGCTGGGATAATGGGTGCCTCATCCATCTCCCACACGGACACTGACCACCTGAAGTCAGTGCCTGTATGAGGGCTTACAGATCCGAGTGCAACCCCAGGAACCCTTGATTCTGTTCCTGGAGCTGCTCCTCCATAACAGTCATCACTCTATCAATGGAGGAGGCAGTGCGCTTGGCAATGCGGGTCAATGCAGTGCTGATGCTCTGCATGGACTCCTCCTTAACGGAGGCCATGACACTCCTGCCCTCATGGATCTCCACCAGATCCTCCCACACACCCTGCTGGACATCCAGCATCTGCCGCCTAATGGACGATACCAAAGGCTCATCACCTACCTTCGACTCAGCATCATCCTGGTCTCCAGCAGTCCTCCAGCTGCCAGTGCCCTGGGCACTCTCTGCCTCTGCCTGCTCATGAAACGAGAATGAAGTGCCCTCACCGCTGTGCACCAACATTCTAGCCACTGATCTAATGCCCACCAGGGTGCTGGTATCCACACTGGTGCCTGGTTCAGAGAGCGGGTGTGACACAGGTGCATCTGGAGTCTGGCATCAGGGTTGGGTCTTCAGGGTCCTGTAATTGGGTGCATGGTGGCAAATCTAAGGGAGAACAATGACATGTCATTGGTTTAAGTCATCACTCTGTCACTTTGCATGCCAGGCCATGGAGATCTGCATCATGGTTCCATTGTCTTTCAATGATCAATGGGGAATCCAGTTTTGAGGCTCCCATCAGCAATGAGACCACACAAGAATGTTTGCACCATCACAAACTCTCACCTCTGAGCACAGCACTCTTCCCTTCGTCTGACACCCCAGCCTCTCTGTGGCCAGTTGATCGAGTTGCATGGCACGTCTTCAGCTTAAAGGCGTCCTGCTCGTATCTGGTTAGGATTAGGAGATTAGTGGGGCCTCTGCTGGTTCGTGACCTTTCCATGTTGTTCTGGGATGTCTTCCCCTGAAAGGACAGAGGGGCATTGATTAGTCCGCTCACTACCTGCAGCGCCATTACAGCCTGGCCAACCCCACCTGAGGAGCACCTCACAGGGCACATCAGAATCGTGGCCCCCAAGTTGCAAGGCACTCAGTCCGAGCAGCCAGGGCTCACCCCTTTGACCAGCTCCAGCATCATTGACAGTTGGCACTCAGACTGCACAGGGGGGCAGCCAGACCTTAATACTTCTCCACACTGATCCATGCCAACTCGGTGCTCACCCTTCCTGAGCCAAGCAGGTCGTTAAACCTCTGGACCCAGGCGCACAACATCATGGCTACTGACCAGCGCTGCCACCTCCTTCCAAGCTCTTTTTGTAAGGTGTAGTGGCCTCCTCCTTCCATCTCTGGGGACAAGGGTGCCCCCCCCTGACAGCCACCTCCTTCAGGAGGGCCGTGAGGCACTCATCAGAAAACTGGGGGGCCGAGTGCCCACCCACCCTGCCCTCCCGCCTGGTGTCTGCAGCCACATTGGAATCCATAATTTTCAATCTCCTGCTGAAACACTTCATCATCAGCAGCCTTCCAGGGCCTGACTGTGCTGGTTTTAAACCAGCCATCTGGTCGCAAGTGGACCTGGCAGCCAACAGGCCCCTGGCCAACCCCCACCCCACCCCCTCCTGACCACTGCGGAGTCACCGGTCACGCTGTACAGGCCTTAATTGGGCCGCCAGCATGAACCCACGGTCTGAGGCCAGTTGCAGGCGGTGGGCTGTTTCCCACCTGCTCCTGGGCCTGCTGATCACGCCTGCCCATTGAACTCAAAATTCCAGCCTTGATTTTGATGAGCCTGATGATAGTTCCAATGAATTTGACAGTAATGAGTTTATGCACTTTTTACGCACATACATGTCTAGTTTTAACAATTCCAAAGGGCATTTTGCCTACAAGAAATGGCACCTGACCTCCACCAAAGAGCATGTGACCTCCTCCAAAGATGTCCTGTGACCATATTGAAAGGGGTACCTTTCTCTCTAGAGGGGTATCCTACCTGTCCAAACAAATCTATAAAGCTCAGATCTGCTCTTAGCTGGCCTAATCTGCAGACTTCAGGTTTCACACTCCTGGCCTATCAAAACCCCACTCCATCTGCCTTGTAAGCAGCATATAGGGCGAAAAGTGCCCTGGCCCCAACCCCGCCCCTGTAAAAACGTTCAGGGGCAGGACTTACGATTTTCCGCTATTTTCATCATGACTGAGAGCCTCTCCATCGTGGCAAAACTCTGGCCCAGGATCTCTGATCGTGCAGTGTTCCCTCAGTACTGCACTGAAGTGTCGGCCTAGGCTGTGTACTCACCTTCAGAGGGGGAATAAGGTAAACCAGTAAATGGGTCAACTTGTGGCACTCTTGTGCAACTCTCACTAGCTGGCTGCGAGACAGCCATATAAGAGGTCCAAAAGCACAGTGGTTCCTGGCTGTGCCAGTCAGGGACTGAGAGTGTCCTTTCACTGTTTGGAATTACTCTCCAGCATGCTAACTTTCAGCATGGATACTGAATAAGAAAATGTTCAAATGTTTCCTATCAGTTTGTCATGTTTACTTATGTGTCGTGACACTACAGTGTGATGTGGGATAGACTAGGACTTATGACATTAACAAGTACCGTGTTGTATGTGCGGCAGCTGCTTCTGACAATGCAATGTAGCTGAAACATTTGTAGTGAAGAGAGGTGCATTTAATTTTCCATCTGATCAATTGAGTTCAGCGTGAGGAAGGTTGTCTTTAAAATCAGCACCCTGCTGGTGACGGCTCTGGACCTTTGGAGGTAATCGGGTAAGATGGCTGACCTGTTCGATTCTCGTTTTCCAGGCACTTTACGTTGTGAGTATTGCTGTTACAAGACCAAATCTGTGTGTCAAATCATAACACAGAATTTGCCAACAGGAACGGAGCTGCGTCCCTCATGGCTTCTTAAACGCAGCGGCAAGAAAAGAAGGGTTGACTGAAAGAAAAACAACGGTGAATAAATGAAAGCCCCTAATGGAGCCCAGAGAGAGGTCAGGATACATAAATACCTAAACCCTTAATATTAAAATGTGAGTGAGCTCCCAGTGCAGTGAGTGGCCATTTGAACATTTATTACACAGTGCTGCCAAATCCATTTTAAATTTGTATTCCTTATTCAAATGGTTATAATGGTAAAACAGCTGAGAAGCTTGTGCTTTTATTCTGAAGAAGGGTTAGTTGCTGATGAAATTGTCTCAAGTTATTTTTTATCAATAATGTTTTTTACCAGTGGATGCAAAATCAAAATAAATTGTGTTTACAGTTAGTCCTTCTCTGTTTCTTATACATTATCCAAGCTTTGCCTTTTACAGAATGTTTTAAGCCATTATTATTAACACAAATAAATCCTGTGTCTGTAAAAACATCTTTTTTCCTGGCAATTACATAATCATTTGTAAATATTGCTTAAAGGTATAAGAAGCTCCAGTCCCCAAAATTGACATGTCTTGCCTGGATAAAGGAAAAATTGGCCAGCAGTGTACTTGAGTCTATCAGGAAGTGTAACAGCTCTGTGCTGCACTAGCATTCCCATACTGTATAAAGAGCAGCTCAGACTGTTCCCCACTAAAGAGGCTGAGCATATTTTTACTTACCTAGTCATGCAGGGGCTTTATGTACACACAGTGATGGGTGGCTGAGAACAAATTGCATCACCAAGGGTGCAGAGAACCTTGTAGACGGCATATATGGGCAAATATTAAGCACTCGAAAAGAAATCTGAACCCCACGATTTGTGTAACTACATTAAGAGGTGCTACATTAACGCAAACTGTTGTTGTTAACCAACTCATCACTGTTAATTTTTGTGGCTTAATTATTCTTTCAATTCAACGTTTTTTAAAGACTGCCACCTTGTTCTTTATATACCATCCAGTGTTCGTCCTGCTTGCATTTAGATTTCTCTTCAAGTTTCAGGTAAGATTCAGGAAGATTTACCACAGCACTCTATTTATGCTAAAGAAATGGTTAAAAAATAGGTGGATAACTTATTATGGCTGCACATTTGTGGGACCTGTGATACGTGTTTAGTCGTCATTCTAGATTAGCATGATCAGGAGTATATATCAGAAGCAAAGCTCAATATTTTGTGACATTTGCTGAAGGTAATTAGAGCTCCTTTGTTGTAAATATGATATAAAGCAGCTATAACTGTCTGTAAAAGTGATTAAGGCAACAACAATATAGCCCACTGCACCTAATAGATTATTTTAGATGCATAATTTTTGCATTTTAAAAAACATAACGCATGCCTATAAAAATTCAAATTGTCAAGATGCTCATAAGTCATAAAATTATTCTGCTATTAAAAGCATTCTTCAGACACTGTTTTGCATAATCTTAATTTAAAATAAATTTATAGTCCTGTATTTTTGTTAGTGGGGGAGAAAAAGCTGTTGGAAAACGAATTGGGTGGATATCAGTGGTGAGAGGCAGGGGACAACTGACCTGGATATTTGTCCAACAATTGTAATTATAAAATCAGAGCTCTTCTTTTCTCTGTTGGACACCTCAATGTCTAATGGATATATTGTAAGGGGAGCATACAAATGAGTAATCATTTCCAACAACTCACAGCATCACGCTCAGCAGGAAAGTTGAAGAAACTGCAAAAGTTTTGGAGCCAGGGACTGATTAAGATGAGGATGATTCTCTGTTGGAGGATGGATTGTGGAAGTATCCTCGGGAGAATAAATTTTCACCTGCAAGGAAACCACATTATGAACTCTGTGGAACTCCACAATGCAGAGCATCCAGCTTATTAAGAACAAATGCTAATTTACACCAAGCCTCCAACCGAAATGGAAGCAAGTTTACCACTGAGTGTGTTAATTTACACAGAACACTATTATCCTTGGTCGGACTTTAATGCACCAGGGTGGGGTCATTAGCTACGGATATATGTTGTTAGATTATCCATCTTAAGCCACGTGCAGTTTATGGCTTTTTGGGAAGGTCCACTATTTTCCTGCTGAATAGAAATATTCTCTCTCGATGCACAGGATATAAGAAAGAACAGCACATCCATGGAGTGTAATAAAAGACACAGCTAGGGGTGGCATTGTTATTATATTTTACAGATTAAATGCGATCATTAATTGGACTATGTAGTGATTTGGACTTTTTACCATGCAGTAACCTTGCCTCTGTTAACCCAAATCATTTATTTAATATCCCTTGCCTTTTGTATGTTTTAGTGGCACTGAAATACTTAAAAGCAATCTAAAAATATTTTGCAAGTCTTTCTTTCTATTTTTACAAACATGCTTTGAGCATACAATGAGATCCGTGTACAAAGTAAAATATAATGCTGTGTGGACACTGCATTCACAGGGCTGGTGTCACATTATCTTTTTCATCATGTGTGATGAGGACCCAAAGGCACTCATAACATTACCAACGTAACTTCACAATCTTTAAAAATAGGCACCAGGAATCAGAGCCCTTTCCAAGTGCTTGTTTCATTTCTGTCACACTACATGACCATTGTAGTCTAAGTGCGTGCGGCACTACTATTGAATCTCACTTTCAATGTACTGTGCTCTGCCCCTTGATGTCTTTGTGTCTGATGTAGGCACTCAAGACAGTGGGTGTGGATCATATAAAGCCGAGGGATCCAGTAACTCTAAGTTCCTTGCCCCGATTGCTCAGCACCGGTACTGGTAGTGCCAGGAATGCACCTTCATATTAATTCCTGTGCCAGCTGTCATCAGGAAAGGCTGACATGTTTTGTGAGGTAAACTTACCTGAATGTAACTGAAGTGAGCTTAATGAATGTTTTTTATGGTCCACTGTTAGCGATCTTAACACACACGCACCTCTCACTACTTAAACAAAGAAAACCATGTGAACATTTTTCTTCCAATCTGTCGATTTTCCCTTTTGGCTCATTCTTCTCGGTTCATTCTTGGGTTTGTTTGTTATTGCTGCAATTAACTGGGCCCTTGACAATTTTACGCAAATAACTCCAAACTTATCATTTACTTTGCAAATTTGGCACATTTTTCAGTAACAACTCAATTTGGAACACCGAGCCACGGATTACGAAACACTATTTCATCTTAAAAGCGTTATAAGCTCTTTCTGCTGTTTGTTATTATGAGCTATCCACCTGGTAAATAACCTATTAATGTCCGCAGGATCTCGCCAGCTTATATCCTTTTGGAGGGGCACATGATTACATTATAATAGCTGAGAAAATAATATTTATCGCACAGGTGCTGTGAGTTTATAGAGTGCGCCTGTCAACAGCAACAAAAGATGAAGAAAAGTAATGAAATATATAGATGTGTTTAAGTAAAGGAAAGCCTGGTTAGGAATTATGCTCAGTAAGGAGACTGGACTGGAAAGGCCTGGAGTCTGATGTGACATTCCAGCCACCCCACAATATTAAAAGCGAGCTGTTTTCTTTCCCTTTGTGGGTTGCAGGCTATGCACATGTGCGTGACATCTCTCTGCACAAGCACCAAAGCGATCGTACCAGCGGAGATGTGATGAAAGGAACATTTTGGTCATGTTAGGGGTCAGTAACACCTTGGGGGAAGGGTGCTTTGGTAGAAGAGATTAATTGCGGTCAACCCTCTAAATTTTCCACAATAGGCACTTTGGCAAACTTGTCTGGCAGCTATTTAGATTGTCTGTCAATCCCCCTGTGACAAACATTTTTCTGACTCTGGATGGAGAAAGATAGGAAAACTGACTCCCACACAAATACCATAGATCACGAATGGCAGTATAGATTATTAATTGTTGCTATTTGCCGGGATATGTTTTGTCCTGTTGATCCGTGTACCTAAGGATAGTTTTGGAGGGCGTGGCCTGAAATGGTTAGCAAATTGAATTATTAATAATTTGAATACAAATGCACTCAAAAAACAGATGGCTGGAGTAAGGTTTATTTGGTATCACATTACTACGTACAGCATTTGATGAGTGGTTTTCTGTGCTGTCACTGATACCAGACCTTGTATTCAAGTCGCAGTTATACTCCACTGTTAAGTAGCATTCTTTACACCCTCCAGATAGTTACCAAGTACACTGACATTGCTGTCATTTAATGTCTGCTCCCTCCTTTCTGTGTGCAATCCTAATTTTAAGACCTGAGAAAAAAAAGACGTGACAGCTCATCTAGAAGATTAACTCTCTGCCTTTTTCACCTGTCATTTGTAACTTGCAGTCATGCACTGATACTTGAGTTCACTGGAAAGTCGTCAACATAGCTCTAATTAAAGGTTCTTAATATAGCGATTAATTATATAGCTACATTTCCTCCACTGGTTATCAGGGTGGTATGATTTTCTTCAGTTCTTAAAAGTCGTAATTAAGATATTTTTCTTCAGGTTTTCTTTTTGTTATTATTTCTCACAGTTTTACCCCTTTACTGGCCAACTTATACCCTCCCATTATCATACCATCCAACTCCAACTAGGTCAGGGCAGTTTGCAGCACAGTGCCTCGGCAATTGACATCAGTGACACCCTAACAAGCCATCGGCTTTCACAATGTCAGGTTAATCCCTGAAGGTTTTCCTTCCCCAGCAACCACCACCCCCCCCCCAACATCTAGCCAATCACCCAACACCTCCACACCCCACCACCCACCCCCCCCCCACCCCTCCCCTCCACCCACCTCTCCACAAGCACTTCATTGCTTGTAAAGCACTTTGGGACATCCTGAGGTAATGGAAGGAGTCACGTGAATATGAGTCTTTCTTTTTATATATATTAAATTCAGTACATGTGGTATGAGTTTCATTGAAAATTCATTTTTAGTGCTTGCAGTACTTGGAGCTCCTCTAGGTGGCACTCTGATAGATTAGTTTAATATTAAAAGTCTCAGGTCATGGAACCCACAACAACTATTTTCTATTCTATAATTCAAATATATGACCCTAACATTTTCCAGTCCGACAACCAGCTTCCCACAAAGCGCTCAAAATGCTTCCTGGATTTTTTTCACCTTCCACTTTTTCTCTCAGTAAACCGTGTCAGTACTGTTTAGTTAACAGTATTGATGGGGTATTTTTCTTTACCTCCCAATGCCTTTGGTCCAGTAGCTTTCCCTCAAATAAGGAGAAAAATTTCAAAAACTTTACCGAAATAAAATTTATGTTGAGCTTTTTTTTAAAAAAAAATACTAAAGACCTGTGTGTGTCTGTGTTTGCTTTGACTGTACATGTGCGTGTGTCTGTCTGTTGTGTCTTTCTTTGGTGCTCTGCAAATGTTTAGTTTATTAGCCTAAGAGGGAAACCAATTGGAGAATGACCAGGTCAGAGGAACGAGAGAGAGGAGTGAGAGAATGTGGGTATCTTCTTCATTTAACATTACCTCGGTCTTGAAGGCAACTAATTATCTCAGTTGTGTTTTGTTGACAGAGAAAGTCAATCTAATTGCACCTTTGAAAGAAAGAATCTAATTTACAAAACCTGTGAAACTAGAGGGACAGAGAGTGGAAATTGTAAAACAAACAAAACCCGTTTGAGGGAATCAGTTGGGAGGGGAGGGCAAGAGGCAGAGAAAATCTGAAAATCCCAGCGCCCAGCCTTAGGGGGAGAAAATGGAAGTGATTGGAGTGGTGAGGCGAGTGATGGTGGTGTACCTTGAGCAGAGGGTACAAGGGTTGAATAGGTATTTCATCAGAGATCATCAACCTGAAAAATAACCATTTTTCTCTCTCCACAGATACTGCCTGGCCTGCTGAGCGGATCCAGCATTTCCTGCTTTCATTTCAGATTTCCAGCATCTGCAGTATTTTGCCTCTGTTACAGGTTATTAACGTTTTATTTACCATGGGTAAGAGAGTGACTGTTGCTTCTGGCAACCCAATGGAATAAAGGTTGGCCAAGTTGTAAATCTGTGAATATGTGTTCTGTTCTATTGCCCAATCTCATTGGGGGGATCCAATTCTACAACAACAACCTACATTTATATAGCATCTTTCATATAACTAACTATCCCAGGGTGCTTCACAGGAACATTATAAAGTGAGGGGAGGGAATCCCAAATCTCTGGAAGTCCAGTTAAAATGCTTTTCCTTCTATGGTTATAGTGAGGGAGGGAAGTTGAGGCTCAATAAGCACCTGGGTGGGTTGTTCTGATTGGTTTAGTTGGGAGTGGACAGGGGTTGGCAGGAGTCTTTGATGATGTTTCCATTTTCCTTCAGGAATAACTTACTCCTTCAATACTTCCATCCTTTCCATTGTAGAACCCATTCAGATCTAGAACCCTGATCATTTTAATTTCCATCGGTTTTATTGAGCTAATTCTTTAACTTGATCTCTCAATCAAGCTCTGTCTTCTGCTCTGGAACTTAGGGCTGACAATCCCATTCAGCCTGTAGCGGGCACAGGAGTCACACTGTGTGATCACCGCATGAACTGTCGAGGTGATGCGGGCATCATGAGCATCAGCAGGGGGCCCCTGGGTTTGTGTGTGGCTAGCAGAACCCACAGCTCCTGCACTTCTTAAAGGTGGCCTCCACCTCTTAAAGGGGAGGTGCAGTCAGGCTTCAGCAACTGTACGAACTGTCTTCAAAAGCATTTGAGCGAAGGAAGAAGATCGCCATTGGAGCAGCACACCACAGAGGTGACTAGCAGGTTCCCTGATGTGGCACTGGAGGCTTTAATCCAGGGAGGTGGAAAGGAGAGTTGCCAGGGGGCCCAGCAGACGGAAGCTGTGAAGGGGATGGTAGCAGACAGCCAGAGAGGCCAACTGAAGGCGTCTGGCCCTGAGCACCTGGCTGCTTGGCTGGAAAATGTTCAATGATCCTCACACAGGTGGGCAAGATCGGTGAATGCATCGTCAAATACAACCTCCTACCCACAACACCATAAACCTCAGACATTGTCCAATGCACTGCAACCCCAACACTCCCAAATCAGGGTGTTTTTCCTTACATGGGATGTGAGTGTTATTGGCAAGGCCAGCATTTATTTCCCATCCCTAACTGCCCTTCAGAAAGTGGTGATCAGCCACCTTCTTGACCGACTGTGGTCTGTCTGGTGTAGGTTTGGCAAAGGTGGTGTTAGGGAGGGAGTTCTATGTTTCCCATCCAGTGACAGTGAAGGAACGGCAATGTAGTTCCAAGTCAGGATGCTTGGAGTGTGGCTTGGATGGGAAGTTCCAGGTGGTGGTGTTCCCATGCGTCTGCTGCCCTTGTCCTTCTAGAGGTTAGAGGTCACAGGTTTGGAAGGTGCTGTCGAAGGAAGCCTGGCAAATTGCTGCATTGCATCTACCGCCACTGTTCGTCAGTAGTGGAGGGAATCAATGTTTAAGGTGATGAGTGGGGTACTGATCAAATGGACTCCTTTATAGATGGTTTCGAGCTTCTTAATTGTTGTTGCTGCACTCATCCAGACAAGTACAGAATATTGCATCACACTCTTGACTTGTGCCTTGTAGATGGTGGACAGGCTTTGGGGAGTCAGGAGGTGAGTTACTCATCGCAGGATTCCTAGCCTCTGACCTGCTCTTGTAGCCACATTATTTATATGGTTAGTCCAGTTCAGTTTCTGGTTAATGGTAACCCCCCAGGATGCTGAGAGTGGGGGATTCGGCGATGGTAATGCCATTGAACATCAAGGGGCGATGGCTAGATCCTCTCTTGTTGGAGATGATCATTGCCTGGCACTTGTGTGGCATGAAAGTTACTTGCCATTTATCAGGCCAAGCCTGAATGTTGTCCAGCTCTTACTGCATTTGGACACGGACTGCTTCAGTATCTGAGGAGTTGTGATTGGCGCTGAGCATTATCCAATCATCAGTGAACATCCCCACTTCTGACCTTATGTTAGAGGGGAGGTCCTTGATGAAACAGCTGAAGATGATTGGGCCTAGGAACTCCTGAGGAACTCCTGCAGTGGTGTCCTGGGGCTGAGATTTGGCCTCCACCAACTACAACCATCTTCCTTTGCGCTAGGTATGACTCCAGCCAGCGGAGAGTTTTCCCCCTGATTCCCATTGACTCCAGTTTTGCTAGGGCTCCTTGATGCCACACTCAGTCAAATGCTGCATTGATGTCAAGGGCATTTACTCTCACCTCACCTCTGGAGTTCAGCTCTTTTGTCTGTGTTTGGACCAAGGCTGTAATGAGGTCAGGAGCTGAGTGGCCCTGGCAGAACCCAAACTGAGTGTCAGGGAGCAGATTATTATTGAGTAAGTGTCGCTTGATAGCACTGTCAACGACACTCCCCATCACTTTGCTGGTGATTGAGAATGGACTGATAGGGTGATAATTGATTGGATTGGATTTGAGCCAGAGTCCTTCCACACTTGCTGGACAATTTCATAAGTGGAGCTGCCGCCATTTTCAGGTTTTTGGGCTCCAGTCGTGCTATTGAGCTGAATTTTGTCAATCTAATCTCCAGAACGACAATATTGCCCAAACTGAGTTTCATCCATCATCAAAACCTGTGTTCAATGCCTAAACGCAAAACACCTGTGATTTTATTTGTTAACAGAAAACTCCACTGTGCAAGCATTTAATCTTTGTTTGGCAATTAATTTTGTACGCATCCCACGGGTTATCTGGTGATTTGCAATCATCGTCCATTATTCTCCTCTTTGAATCAGCTGCATAATTGTTCCTCTATCTGTTTACCGCTCTCCCCAGCACCAACCTCCTCCCCCTGCCCCCTGCAACCACCACCTTCTTCATCTTTATGAAGTCCTCTTTCATTGAACAGTGAGGCAGAGGGAAAAACACACAGGATATTGGCAAAACAAAACATTCCTCTTTTTTTCACTTTGCAGTTGACTGCTTGGCCTTGGTGCCAGTATGATGCTGTTTTGTGTTTGCCAGCTGTTGTGGAGTTGTGCATCCTGCTGCTTACTAGGTGAGTAAATGTTAAATGGTGGACTAATGACAGACACGCTCAATCTGCTGTTCCCTATCTCAGGGCTACAGTTACAAGATACAGAGAGGAAACTCAGAGCTGATGTTATGAATTAGTTAAATGGAAATATGTGTCAACAGTTTTAAGTAACAATGCAATCATTTGTGAGTCTGCTAACAGAAATATCTCCAATTATAATTATTTCAGCATAGCCCACTCATTGTATTCCATCTACAGAACCCCTACACTTATACAACCCTTGTTTATCATAGACAGGTGTCTAATTCAGGCAACCAGCATTAAACATTTGCCATTGCCATAGAGTCAATTAGAAAGGCACTATTTACAGCATGTTAAGCGTGCCAACTATGTTGGCTATGCTTTTATCGCAGAAAGCTTCTCTTAATGGATCTTCCTGCTTCAGGTTTCTGTCGCTGGCCCATTTCTCATCTTTCAGGAAAGGTTTATTTTTTCCTTCTTCTCTCACTCTCCTTTCTTGTTGTGCCACTTTAGTCCTTTTCCCTCCAGTTGGGTAAGAGGGTCAATGCTGTAGGGCCACAAAATCATACAACTGACTTGTTACCATCCACCCACTAAAGCGGACAAATCACATTAACACTGACACCCATTATAATGGCCATTAGAACTGGTGGGGAGTGGAAACTTTCTTTTCTAAAGTTAATTTCCTTGCACTGTGGCCTTCTCAGGTGGCAGGGCAGGACTTCTCGAAGATGGGGATTTCTTCATTATCACCTAAAGGGCACTAGTTGATGGGCTGAATGCTTGGATGAAACCTAATTCGCTGGGTGTCAGCTTTGCTATTCCTAAAATGAAATGCTTTCACCCTGTACTAAGATGGTATCCAGAGCACTTTGTGTCAGAAACGTACACGGACACTACGGATATCATTTTGGAACTCTAAGGGCACTCATCGCACCCAAAAAATGGGAGTTACCGAGTATAATTTCTCACCCATAGCCTTCAACCAAATCTATGCTACTTTGTGGTTAGTCGTTTAGATCACATCACAATTATAAACTTTTAACTTTCAGGAAGCAGACTGGATGGGAGCTAATCTGAATGGGTGCATAACCTAAGCACCTAACATGGTATCAGAAGAAAGAGCATAGAGAGGTGCACAGTTTTCAGTTTTTCTGAAGCAGGTACAGAGATATTCACGTAGCTTAGACACGTGAACAACATTCAGTGCCTCACTTAGTGTCAAGAAAAATTCAAACAGTTTATAAATGTGATGTGATGCCCGATAATCTCAGTGATTAGCTACATATATATATATTTTTAACAACATATATGCAATTAAGAAAGGTCACTGAGGCACTCTTTATAAAGAGTAAAAGTTTCATTCCATTCTCTCTTTCCAGATACAAGAAGGGAGAGTGAGCATGAGAGATTGCAAGGTTTTCAGGCCTGCCCATGATACCACTGACTGCATGTGCATTGCCCTCCAGATACTGCTTGCCAACTATGACATGTAGCGAAACCAAGAGGGATTCCACTCCCTCAATGCCCGGCTGGTATGCGAGCATAGGCAAAGAATGCAGGTCAATACCTGGTATCCTGGTGGTAGTGATAAAGCCTTCAATCCACAGCAGTCCACTGTACCACCTGCATTTGAGCCAGCATGACAAACTGAAGGGTGCCCACTGCGCAACAAGGACTGTCTACCGATGGCGTGACTAATAACTCTGGTTCTCAAACCCGCACATGTGCATAGCATGCAGACAATGTGACCCGTGCTACCATAAGACATGTGGTAGAGCAGAGCATTGGCATACTGAAACAAAGCATTCACTGCCACAGCTGCTCTTGAAGGAGCCATGAAGTACTCAGCCAAGAGAGCCTCAAGGTTTGTGCTCTTCTACCGTGTGCTGCACAACCGTGCCATCACGAAGGGATAGATCTTGCCACTGCCTATTAGGTGAGACCATGGCATGGGTGGCAGCACTCTGGGCTGGCTGATTGACACGCCACAGAAGGGGCATTGGTGGAGTGGCAGGGATGGGGATACTAATGCTATCACCCTGGGATAGGATGGCAGACTCGTTGCTCCATGGAAATACTGCCAAGGCCCCTGGGTGGCATCTCACTGATCATTGCAATCTGCCCGAGGACAAGTTGCTGGACAGCCCTTTTAACACTGGTACGCATCACCATATGGGCAGAAATCTGAGCTTGTGTGACCTCAACCTGACTTTCCACTGCAGTACTCGAGAGTTTTTTTCTTCGTTCTTGGGATGTGAAAATGACTGGCAAGGTCAGCATTTGTTGCCCATTCCTAATTGCCCTTTTGCCAGAAGCTATGAGGTCTTCAAAGGAAGCTGTGACATCAGCCACCTGAGGTTGCACTGTGATTGGGTCCACAAGTGTGTTAATGGAGTTAACCACCACTCCAGAGGCCAGGAATGGCAACTGTACAAGAGTGACACCCATATCAACATATCACACCTCTTCCACACATTGGAGTTCTGGATTTGCTGCATCCAACCTATGCCTTTTAAGGAATTGCAATTTTACTTGACACCTCTTTAAAAAGAAATGAAGCATGCTAGTAAAGTTGCTTAGGTAAGTCCTGCAGTGATTGAGCAGTGTAGGAAGCCCCTGGAACACACCCGATGTCATGTTAACAACAGTAATTCTTTCACGAGCTCTTGCATGGCTATCTTTTGTATTCATTTCAATAGGAAATGGAGCAATCCTATTTTAAAACTGCTGATGACAGCTAATGATTTCACTCACACAGAGCTTCACAGCCTCTCCAGAGGATCAGATATAACCAAAGAGTCAATCATTTTTCCATAATTTCAGATCCAGTAATGTCATTCCTCAGTAAACCTACTCTTAGGCTTCTCATTGGAGCTTATCTATGCTTCAAGGCAGGCCTTGAAATAACTAAAACCACCACAGAAGTAAACTCCACTTTACTCTGCGATGGTATTCACCCATCCAACAGTAGTTGAAACATATAGCCTTGCCTGCTATCATATGGTAGTGTACTCTTTCCCTGGATGTACCACAAAATGTTTCAATATCTTTGGGTCATGTGATTCCCCTCACCATATGCCCACCATTTACTAAGGATGTTTTCTATTTACAACTGTGGCTGTTAATTATTATCTGCCAACATTTGTGGATGCATGGGCTAGCTTGTACATTTCTACAAAGTCAATGGGCAGAAAATCTAGCATTGCTAATGCATAAACGGAGAAAAGTAGAGTTTAACCATGAGGTATAAAAACAGTAAGTGCTGGAAAAGCTCAGCAGGTCGGGCAGCATCTGTGAAGAGAGAAGCAGAGTTAACGTTTCGAGTCCCACATGACTCTTCTTCGGAAGAGTCTTCATCTTCAGAAGAAGAGTCATATTGCACTCGAACCGTTAACGCTGGGCGGGATTTTCCGGCCCCTCCCGCCAGCAGGATCTTCCAGTCCCTCCGAAGTCAACAGAGATTTGAATGGCTCTCCGCATCGGCTGCAGCAAGGCCAGAAAACCCCAGCCTCCACTTCTCTCTCCACAGATGCTGCCAGGCTGCTGAGTTTTTCCATCATTTTCTGCTTTCATTTCCGATCTCCATCCATCGCAATAATTTTCCTCTATTTATACTAGAGGAAACTGAGATTTCTGTTCCAGAAATTTAAGACTAAATATTAACCACTGTATATAACATTACCCATGTTCAATATTTTATGGTTAACTTTATCTGACTACACCAGCCATTGCTTCAATGATGATTTTTCAGTAAGGTTTCTGCCATTGCTTTGAGCTTCAGTCACCAGAAAAAGTCCAAATAGAAATTAATTGGTCTTCTTAGCACTGTTCTATAATTATAGAGCCCATTCATGTACAATGGGGAACAACCTCCTGCATTTTTCATAAACCTGTAGAAAAAGCTTTCTTAGTTTCATAATGCACATCATAGTGAAGGTCTTCCTCAATAAGAAGCATATTGTCCACTATTCCAATCCCCGTATGGTGCCGGCCTTACAACTTCTCGTAGCTTATTTTGACACTATTCTAAAAAAAAAACACATGGGAAAGTTTCACCAACATTAATCACAAGACTGATTGGTGGGAGGTTTAAAGCAATTCTAATTAACATTGGTGAAACTTTTCCATGGGCATAATTTCCTGGCTGGCAGGGGGGTACAGAGCAGGAGCGGGCAAGGGTGGACAATTTATGCGGGCCGGCCAATTAAGGCCCACCCAGTGTGACTCACAGCTCCGGAGGACAGCGGGAGTGGGTGGGCGGGTTGCGGCGGGTCTGCAATGACCACCGGGTCCGATGGTGACCCGGCGGCCTGTTTTAAACAGTTGCTGCAGCCTTTCAGAGGCTGCGAATCACGGCCAGTGGAAGGGCTCCCCAGGGCGTTGCTGGTGAGCAGGCCAGACAGGAGGGTAGGGCAGGGGGGGCACTGTGCCCCTCGCTTTTCCGATGACTGCCTTGCTGCCCTCCTCGAGGAAGTGACAGCACGGTGGGAGGTCATGATACCCCAGGATGGGAGGAGGAGGCACCCCCCACATGACCAAACGTGCCTGGGAGGAGGTGGTGAGCTCCCTTGACGTGGTGCGGGGCACCTGGATCCAGTGTCGCAAGCGCTTCAACGACCTGTCACACTCTGGAAGGGTGAGTACCATGTTGGCATTGGTCACTTAGCCCAGCAGGTAGGCGTTCCCCCCTCGTGCCCCCACAACCCCCCCACCCCAGTCTGATTGTAGTGACTGCATCGAATCATTGATGGTATGTGTCCTTCGCTGGGTGGGCCAGCAGATATTGCCCATGCTGAGGTCACCCTGAGACCGTGGTGAAGAGATGGGTTCTGCCCCCGCAGCATGTGATACACTGAGACCCACATGACTGTTCTGGGGACAACCTGGAGGAGCTGCTCCTGGGCACAGAGCTGGAACTCCAGGACATGTCAAAGTCAGGGTGATGACATGCTGGGAGGGGAGCTTCAAGGTGGCATTGGCACCGATCGATCTGCTGTCCTCTGTGCTCCATGTGCTTGCGCCTCCTTGCTATTGAAGGTTAGACCGTGTGGTGCCTAATGCGATGTAGGCAGCATATGGCCGAGGGGGTGGGGGGTTGGGGACAGGTCTAGCATCTTTGTGAGAGTGTTCGGCAGCAGCAGGGTGAGGAGGCACTGGAGCCCTGATATGTCCCACTCTGGTTGGGGTGAGCCATCCGCAAAGAGAGTCCAGGTACAAGTCGCACTAATCAATGCTCTTCTCTCCTTTTCAGGAGAAGAATACACATAATGCCACCCAGCGGGTGAGGACTGGTCGTGGGCCGGCACTATTAGCCATTCTCAGCCGTTTCGAGTAGGAGGCCCTGGATCTGGAGAGGTGCCATGTGCCCAGGTCCACCGGTGTTGGTGAGGCTGGGGTGCCACGGGCAGGTATGTTTGCCCAGCACTGAGGTCAGCATTGTTCTCCCAACAACCATGGCAGTGCTGAATGTTCAGTGATTTAATTTTGCAACATGGCTTAACCATTGCTTATGGAAGAATGAGCGCATAATGATCTGGGGGACAGGGATGCACATTGACATTGTCTCCACATTAACTGACACAATGTCCTTGTTCTTCCTTTCAGCATCAGTGGAGCAGGGCTGGGAGGAGGAGCAGCAGAGACCCCCTCTCACACCTGAGGGCCCTGAAGTCTCACCAGTGTCACACCATCTCTGCCAGGCAGGAACCAACGCAAATACTAGCACCTCGATGGGAATTACAACATCAGCTAGTGTCCCGGGGCACAGTGGTGAGGGAACTTCACAGACGCTGGAGGAGCTGGCAGACACAGAGAGTGCCCATGGTGCCAGCAGTCGGAGGGCTGCAGGGGACCAGGCACATGCTCGATCGGTGCCTGATGATGTGTCTCTGGAGTCGTCCGCAGTACAGCAGGGGCAGGAAATGTGGCTGGGTGTGTGGGAGCATCTGGTGGAGATACATGAGGCTATGCTTGGCTTGGTCTCCGTGATGGAGGAGTCTATGCGGACGATTGCCGAAGCAATGAGCCACATGTCCGAGTGCCATGCGTCTTCCGTGGAGAGAGTGGCGACTCTCATTGGAGAGGCTCCTCCAGGATACCCATCAGGGCTTCCTGGGGATACGCTCGGACCAGCAAGCCCTCACATCAGCATTGACCTCAGCTGGTCAGTGCCAGTGTGGGAGATGGTCTGGGCACCAAGTTTCCCAGCTTGATGCCCATCCATCCACGGTGAGCAGGGAGGTCCGAAGCGACCTCACGTCGGCTGGCATCTCTGTGAGCTCCTCTCAGGGCGCTCTGGATGAGGGCAGCAGCTCCTCCTCCCCTCTCCTAGTGAACGCAGCATCCGGTGAGGCTGCGACGATTGGGGAGATGCCAGCTGTGGAACTGTCCGCTCCCTCCCAGGCGGGGCCAGCACAGGCTTCACGGGCCAGAGGACGCCCGCCAAGGTCATCAAGGCCAACAGGACAGCAGAGTCAGCAGGCTGTCTCAGATACCACTCCCAGCGAGGGGTCAGCACCAAGACGTAGCACCCGAAAACATAAACATAAGGCACCTTAGGCACACCAGGGGTTTATCACTGGTGTTGGCCCGAGATGAGGTCTTTATGAGTTGGTGTGATTTTTAACACCTTTCTCTTTTTGTTTCATTAAGTTTGTTTGGTTGTAATATTGAATTCAGACATCTCACCATGGCTGAGGGTGCCTCTTTTCTTCTGCAGGTGGATGATTTCCAACAATGTAAAGTGTGCTCTGTGGGACATTCAGCTTTATTAACAAGGCCCTTAGTTACTGTTCCTATCCATGCAGATTTTACCCTTAGGTGTCAAGTATGGAGCCTACAGCCCAGGCTTGTCCTGAGGTCTATCTGTGGTGTGCTAGCTGAAGGTTCATTGGATTAAAGCCTCCCGGGTGTCCCTGCCTCCCTGGAGTATGCCCGGGTCAGTGTCTACACCCTCAGCATTTCCCTGTGTGTGCTCATCCTCGGACTCACTGCTGGACTCATCGTGAACAGCCGCAGCCACTGCGTCTGCATCTTCATCGTCCACAGCGTTCCCCCCTTTCCAGCGCAAGATTGTGAGCACAGCATGCAACCACTATCACCGAGACACAATCTGGGGGGTACTGGAGTGCGGCCCCTGAGTGGTCCAGGCATCGGAAGCGCATCTTGAGAAGATCAATGGTTCTCTCCACCACAGCCTTGTGGAGGCTCCTATTGTACCGCTGCTCAGCTTCTGTTCTTGGATGGTGGAGAGGTGTCATGAGCCACCTTCTGAGGGGATAGCCCTTGTCACCCAGCAGCCATCCATCCAGCTGGGCTGGAGCACTGAAGAGCCCCGGCACCTGGGAGTGTCTGAGGAGGTAGGCATCGTGGGAGCTGCCTGGGTACCTTGCACAGACTTGTAGAATCAGCATCCTGTGATCACACACTATCTGCACGTTCATGGAGTGGAAGCCCTTCCTGTTGATGAAGGCACCGGGCTCACCTGCTGACACCTTGATGGCCACATGTGTACAGTCTATAGCACCCTGGATGCGGGGGAAGCCAGCAATGGCCGCGAAGCCTCTGGCTCACTGTGTCTGACTTGCCTGGTCGCAGTAGAAGTGGATGAAGGTCAATGCCCGTCTGAACAGAGCGTCTGTAACCTGCTTGACACAAGTGTGGACAGCTGATTGGGAGACACCGCAAAGATCACCCACCAAGTCCTGGAAGGAGCCAGAGGCATAGAAGTTGAGGGCAGCTGTGACCTTTAGAGCCACTGGAATGGGGTGTCCACCCACACAGTTAGGGGAGATCTCAGGGCCAATCATCTGACAGATATAGTTGACTGTCTTCCTTGAGAGATTGAGGCTCCTTTGGCACTACACCTCAGACATATTGAAGTAGCTGCTTCGCCACCTGTAAACCCTGGCAGCAGGATAGTGGCATCTTCTGCAGCCCCTTCCACCTTGGACTACCTATTGGCCCTGCACCCCTTGTGCCTGCACTTGTCCTCCCAAAGGTGGCTTCCCTGGAGGCTGAATGTGCTCTCCTGGCCTCCTCCCCCTTCTAGCCCTCCCTTCCTCCTCAGAGGAGGTGCCTCCAGTGGAGAGTTCAGCTCCCATTCCCAGGCTAAGGGAAGGCTTCCTGAAACCTGCAAGCCCAAAAAAAGATTCCTCACTGCAGAGTGCGGACCTGAAGGTTGTGAGTCCAGTCCGAGCAGCTGGGATGCGTTTTGAAGTATTGCAGATCACACAGGCAAGTATCAGTAACTTTGAAAATCAATATTTGACAGAGCACACTCACGACCCCACTGAGCCCTCTTATCCCGCCCGTGGATGAGGTTTATACAAATGTCTCCTACCCGCCTGCCCCTTGTGCCCGTGCGCTGACCCGAAGATCACACGGGTGCCGGAAAATTGTGGTCGATCGGCGCCTCCAGGGCCTTAAGTGGCCGGTTAATTAACAGCAGGTGAGCGTCGGTCAAAGCGTGCCCATCCAATAAAATATCACCTTGGCGTGCAATGATGTCGGGATGTTCGACCAATGTCACTGTGTGTCATTTTAGGCATGTGTGCATGAGGCCCTCCCCCTGCTCACCAACGGGAAAGTGTTCTTCTATACAATGGTTTCTAAATAATCTAAAGTTAACATTAAAGGCTGGCACGATTCGGGGACTAGAAAACATCGCAAGGAACGATTGATAAATTCCAAATGATAGATGCTCGGGGCTTGAAATCCTGCTGCTCAGTGTTTGAAATGCACTGGGCGAAATTCCTTTGTTCGCTACCTTAAAATAAATAAGTAGCAACTTTCTTAAAATAGCAAACAGAGGAATTTCACACCAATTCGTTCACCCATACGATACAAACATTGCAGTGGAATTTCAACCTGCTGTAGAGAGATGAAAGAACAAACAGAATAAATGCAGATAGGGAAGAAAGTAATCCAGGCAATGGATATAGCACACTAGGAAGTTATGGAAAAAAGGTTCCTTTTTTTCATTAAGAGTAATCTTTACCCCATTGTGCCAGGCTGTACCTCTGCTCCTAATATCTTAGGTCAACAGTTGTTCACATTCCTGTCCTTCATAATTCAGCAAAATACTCTTGGGGCTCAAAGAGCTTTTCCAAAGAACTAAAGGAGCTCTTGTGGAATAGTGGCATGTGTCCCTGCCTGTGGGCCAGCAGCTCTGGCCTCAAGTCCCACTACAGGACTTAATGACCAAGGAAAGTCTGTTCGTATTGTGGCCAGATTGGTTGAGTATCAACTTGTAAATCCTTCCAACACACACCAATGGCAGGTGGTAAGAGCGGGAGGGATTTCTGATCGGCCTCATGATGGAAAGAAATTAGAGCCTCTAACATCACTATCCATTGTTCCATGGCTACATCATGCATGTAAAAGTGCCACAGCAACTAGGACTCCTTTGGTGGTTGTGGGTGGGGGGTGGGGGGTTGCGGTCAGTTAGCTGGAAGGCTGGTGTGGATCAGATTGGTGCCAACAGCATGGGGTTTGATCTGTCATCTGACTGGGGTGGATCCAGGACCTACCATGGTGGAGGTTGTGGCACTGTGCGGGTTGGACCTGCCTTTGGGCACAGAACTCATACTTCAAGGTATCATCCGCAACTTCCATCAGACTCCAGCTCTGCTACTCACTCCCCAGGTACTTACTATTCACTGTGTGGTTTGTAATTTGTGACCCATCAAATGTTCTGGCTCCAGCTACCAGGTGGTCAGTTCCCCTGCAAGGGGAATAAACAAACGTAGGCCGAATAAAATTAGCTCAGATGTAGAAAAAAAAATGACATTAATTTCAGTGGGGAACTGTGTTAAGTCAGACGTTCCAAATGTGATGTAGCACTACCACCACTTGCTTCTCAAACAAGCTCACAATTGTAAGTGAACGGGTTAAGTTATCTATAAAACTATAACAGGTCATTTTATTACTTACATCAGCTAAGTCATTTCCACTGAGAAAAGAGTTTTCCTGAGCTCTGAGTCTCAAAAGACCATTTGGGTGGGGAATTTTGTAATCGCCTTTATTCCTGTTGTGAATAAGATATACTGATTAGGTTTAATTCTAGTGAGTGGGTTATGTGCCTAGCAGGGATTTCCCTGGCTTAAAATTTTGACCTCTCGGTTCAATATTTTTGTCCACGTTGAGTAATAAAACAACCTCTAGTCTTGCTTGACACAAGAACAAGTTTATTTGACTTTTCCCTAGGGATGGGTTGAGCGCACTGCATAAAATTGGAAAGCACACAAATACTGTGAGCTCCTCTGAAGCCTTCTATCTCTGCCTACTTGGCAGTGGATATTGAACAAAACTAAATGCATGAAAGTCAAGATTATAACATGGACATTTATTGTATCCATTATAAGCTGTAAAATATGATTTTGTAAATATAAAAAAAAAGTCATGCTGGAAGTCAGCAGTTTCCTTCTTTCATATGCAATGGGGAAAAACACATCAGAGGTACGATATTCAATAAATATAATAAACATCCCTATGAAACAAATTGTTCATAAACTACCTCTTTAATTTTTTAGAGTTTCTGAACCATATATTTTCTTATTAGTTCTGAGCCTGCTGGGTTTCTTGGATGGATGGGGAATGTCAGAGACTGAATATAATGTACCAGCTTTATGAATTATTTCTGAGAAGGGAAAGCCTATTACAGCTGTCAGGAGGATGATGATATTAAACCATCACAGTTCAGCTTGTACCACCCTCCCCCTACATCCATCACTCCCTCTCATAGCAGTTACAAGTCACACCATCTCCTGTTGAGAGATTTCTAGTACCAAGACAAATACTGCCCTTTCTTGAGACCATGAAACATTTAGTATTTCATTTTGGATCATGGCAGATGCCAGTAACAAATAGCCTAATGAATCTCACTTATTGTCTCTGTGAGTTTTAAGCAATCCTGTTGAAGAGCAGATCTTCTATTTAATTTCTCCACTTTCTTTCATGCACTATCACTTTTATCCCCCACCCACTTCCATTTATTATTTTGCAAGAAACAGCGGAAAAATATTCGAGGCGTGCCCTGAGGTAATAATAATGTTCTATTGCAAGTCAGCAGCAAACCTTTGAGATTTGTTAAAGTGTAATAGAAAAACATGTTTATGTAGGGAAGCTTAAACGGTCTTTAAGTAGTATACCTTGGTGACCCTCTACCTCTGGTGGTGCTGCACAATTTTATTATTTGTATCCAGTCTTGACTGTCACCCACCCATCACTAGGGAGTTCTGCCATTCCTTATTTAGAGTTAGAAAACTAATCACAAACAAGTGGTCTATCTAACCTAAAGGGACAGGGTAGGTTAGCAGCATCAGCCTTGCACCACTGAAGCACACACTCTGTCAGATCAGCAACAAGTGACAATAGTTGGGGAGATGATGGTGTAGTGGTAATGTCACCAGACTAGTAATCCAGAGGCCTGAGCTAATGCTTGAGTTCAAATCCCAAATTCAATTAATAAAAGTGGAATTGAAAGCTAACCTCAGTAATGGTGACCATCAAACTACCATCGCTTGTTGTAAAAGCCCATCTAGTTCACTAATGTCCTTTAGGGGAGGAAATCTTCCATCCTTACCCAGTCTGGCCTACATGTGACTCCAGACCTACAGCAGTGTGGTTGACTCTTAACTGCCCTCTGAAGTGGTCTAGTAAGCCACTCAATTCAAGGGCAATTAGGGATGGGCAACAAATGCTGGCCTTGCCAGTGACGGCCATATCCCATGAAAGAATAAATATATTTTTAAAAAATGCTGCCTATGAAGATGCCACGGCTTGGCTTGGTTCCTTGTCCCTCCCATTCCCTCTCAGGGATCAAACAATGGGCAACCTGAGATTAGAGGAAAACTGGCAGAAGAACATGCACATTGGGTGCATACTTACAAAATGTTCAATCCACCAAAGAAAAATTGTGATAAATATTGTCACTTTGTGCCCCAGCAGTTCAAATAACTCTTTTGAGTACAAAGCCGTTTCCATCTGTTTCAGATGAAGTTACATTGTTTCATAGTTTGCCATTGTGAGATTTGAACTCTTGATCTTAGGGTTACAAACCCAGTATCATAACCACTTGGCTATTTAGGCCAAGCTAAAAACTAACCAGGCCTGAGTCTGCTTAGCTTCCGAGATCAGACAAGATCGGGCGTTTTCAGACTAGTATGGCCGTAGGCCAGCAGTTCAAATAGATGCATTGTGATATCATGTACCTTCATTGCACCCTAGAGCAACAGCCTCTTTTAATTGGCTTATGGCAAATTGGAATCACAGGCCTGGGAGAAATTAACTACTCACCCACCCACCAATTGAAGGACTTGACTGAGGTGAGAGTTTTTGAGGGGGGTGGGTGGTTTGTGAGAGGAGCTGAAAGAAAAATGTAGGAAAGTGTGGTTGACAGTATAATTTGCCATTCATGAGTGAGCAAGAGTGCATAACTAATGAGCACTGTGAATTATTTGACTCCTTCCCGTAAGTGAAATTCAAGGCAGATTACGCTGCCAATCAGGTATTGTTCTTTTCATCCCTCGCAAGTGAAGAAGAAATTGGAAAATGTAAAAACGACCAGCTAGGTTGCTCCCAGCACAATAATGACACTTTGGTATTTTTTACTCCAGTGAAAACACTTTTGATATTTACATTGCACTTCACTGATATCAAGTCCAATAGAATAAAACTTAAAAAGCTGTACCAGCTACTTATCCTTAACTAGAATTTGTACATTTGTCATTATCTACTTTTACAACCTGTGACAGATCACACTTTTTTAAAAATAATTTTATCTGAAATGCTTGCAGTTTAGTTGGGCTGAAGACAGTTCTTTCATGAGCAGCTAGCCCCCATTATTTGGATGCACAATATGTGGTTGTTACATATGGACACACAGCTAACAGGAGATTTCACACCTTTTCTTGCCACATATGAAGTCAGTGCAATTAATTATTTTTTTCTCTGCTTGGAATAATCAATGCTTTAGATCAGAAGTGTGGGTAATGAGCTAACTTTGGAGCTGCTGACATTAAAATCTACTGCAGCACCAAGCAGCCAGGGCCTCTTTCTGTGCCTTGTCCTTACCCTTTTGAAGGGTAAGGTAATTAAGGTAATAGGATTCCAGAATACTGAAAGTAGGCATTCGAGCTAATAGGCAGTTCCTACCCACAGAAGGAAATCATTGCTCGTCACCCAGTGTGGATGTGTACATTAACTGATATGTACAGTGAAATGAGCTTGGCTGTTATTGACCCATTGAAATACTCAGTACAGACATGTTTGTAGCTGTCTAGCCAATAAATTGCCTTTTGCCTCGGTGGTATACATGAATGAAACAGTACAAATATTATCTTAAACACTTTGCTGGTGCCAAACAAATGTATCAGAGGAAAAATCAATTTAAAGGCATGCTTTAAATACAATGATATGATTCATGGTCTTTGTCCATTTCTAATTCTTACATTCTAATCGAGTGATGTGATGAGAAGCTAGGATAGTGAAGCAATCAAAAAGGAATGCATTTGTTGTGCCTAATGGAACATTTGTGGTTCCATGATCTATGATCTTGTATGCAAATGTAATATCTGTAATTTATAATAATATTGTAGTGTCTCCCACCGCCCTCCACAATCCTAAATGTTTCAGTATTAAAGAAGTTGTGAGGATGGAGCTGGATCTGTACTTTACTACAGCCTTCTCAGTAGTGACAACTCTCTCGCACCCACCTCAGTACATGGTTTAATAAAATCTTCACAGCACAAATCGGAGACAAAGGTGGGTAATGTTCATGTATCTTATTACACGGATATCTATGTCTCCATCTATTGACTTGTATGTCTCATCAACCATTTGATCGATGCTCTTTATTCCCTGATTATTTCTGCTTATATAGAGATCTCTGCCCAGATTTACCCACTCATGATACTTTGAACTCCAAAAGCCTCCTGTTAACAAGTACCAAAAGCACGGGGTGGAATTTTACAGCCCCGCTGGCATAAAATTCCACTCGTAGGACAGAATGTTGCAACGGTCGGGCGGGAGCACGCCTGTCCTGAACGAGCGTGAAATGACGCGCGATGATGTCGGACGAGCGCCCCGACACCATCGCCCACTAGCGCGATATTTCAGCGGACGCCCACGGGAATCGGCGGCGCACCTGCTGACAATTAATATGCCTCTTAAGGCCATTAAAGTAATAATTAAATGAAATTTTTCGCTGCCCATCAAACCTTACAGTTGGCGGGCAGGCGAAAAGGCCAAGCGGCCTTTAGATTTTTCTTTTTTAGGAAACCTCCTCCATGAGGTTTCCAACGGCAAATAAAAATTAAATAGAGATTTCTAAGTTTCACTCATGACATGTCCCCGCTCATGTGACGTGAGGGGATATGTTTTTAACATGGCTTAAGTTTTTATTTCCAAAATCCTTCAGCTCCCTGAGGCAGCTCCGTGCCCCGGGGAGCTTTAACTGCTCAGTCCCGCGTGCATATGCGAACTTCAGCGCTCACGCCCCTCCCCTCCCCCCTCCCCAGCAGCGCGGCAGCGCAAGTTTCACGCTGCACGGCCGGCAATTGGCCAGCCAGCGTGAAATGGTGGTCGGAACCCGATCGCAGGCGACAGTCAGCTTCCCGGTCACTGCTAGGCTCGTCCGACCACCAGAAGATGCTGGCCGTGGTGTTTTTTTTTAAAAATAAGTTAGGCAACAGGTCAAATTTCACCGAACAACCCAAAGCCTTTTTTGTTTTGGTCACGCAAGCCCATTGACATCACACTTTAAGTTTGAGTTGTCCTACGGAAAAATTTTTTTCACCAAATTTTACAACCCCTCCCGCCGGTGGGATTTTCCGGTCCCGCCAAAGTCAACAGACTTTGGAAAGGCTCGCTGCATCTTACAGCCGCCCCACCCACAGCCGCGCCCCCCACCCCCACCCCACCCCACCCCCCCCACCCGCCCCACCCTACCGTGACAGGGCTGTAAAATTCCACCCACTGTGTGGGAAAACCATAGGATTGGGTTCCAACAGAGAGGAAGATCGAGCACCGTGTAAAACCAATTCAGTCTGTTTGCCAGTGGGTGGGTTAGTTTAATATTGCCCCCTACACCCTTTCGTGACTCTTGTAAAAACTCAAACCATACGTTAGGTGCTCACTATTTACACTTTTGTGCGTTTACAGTATTCACACTGGAAAAATATGCTGAGAGGTTTCATTATTTAAACTATACACATATTCAGTGGTAAAAGTAACCCATGAGAATGGTTCAGAATTAAAGAAAAATGTACTTTTATGTGGACTGTAGGAAAATCATTTTTTGTTTTATTTGGCTTCAAAAACGACCTTTTGAACATCTCTTCCTTTACTTAGATTGCCAGTCCTAGAGGTGTCACTCATATGGAATACAAATACTGGTTTCCACAGCCCCAGCAATGAGCCTCAGCTTGGCATTCTAGGCATAGACTTATCACAGAACTTCCATATTATTCTTTTCACCCCCCCACCATCCCCCACGTCCTACCCTGCACACCACCCCCCTCACCCCCAGCCCCCTGGCCCCCACCCCTTTTCTCTGGCTCTGAACCTGCTTAGACATTATTGATCTCTAACATCTTCGCATTCTGACAAGAAGCCTTAGGCAAGAATCTCCCCCCACCATTGGGGGGGATGGGAGGTACATTCAGGAGAGGGTGTGTGTGGGCACCCCTCCGATCAGCGCCTCCCAATGAGGGCACGTCGCCATTATACATGGGCGGGCCTTAATGGGCCCACCCAGCGTGACGTCCACCAGCGCTATGCGGTCCCTATGCGAGCGGGGTGGGGGTGGGCGGGGTTCTCTAGGCCGGGAGTGCCCTCCTTCTCACACGAAAGAGCTCACTCGTCTCCCTGAGGCTCAGCGCTGCCTCAGGGAGATTGGCGCCCAATTTAAAAATGGTGGAGACGGGCATGTCCATTAACTAGTTCAACTGCTTTCTCAATGGTCTCAGTTGGCCATTGACAGGTCAAGGGGCGCACAGCTGATTCGGCTGCGCCCCCGCTGACCTGAAAATTGAAATGACGCAGGGTGGAGTCGGGAGTTCCGCCCAACATCATCCCACATCATTTTACGTGTCGGTGAGTGGGCCTCGCCCCCCCTGCTCGCTGACCTCAATATCCTGCCCTTAGTTCTGAAACACTGGGCTGAGTTTTTCCCAGTCCGGTGGTAGCAGGAGTGCAGGTAGTTGGGGGGGGGGTGGGCCAGGAAAATAGGAGTAGCCTGGGGAGCGGGCAGGCCAGTCAAACAGTTGAGGCCCCGATTCTGGATGATTTTGTGGCACCACCGGCAGTTAGATAGCGGTAAAGGGCCACCTGCTACACCAACCCCCCCACCCCCCACCCCCAACAACGCACACACCACCCACCCCACCATTTGGGAAGGCCGCCAACTCCGCAAAGGCAGCCCCCTTGTGGTAGTCCGGTGTGGGCCATCGGGGCCAGAGTATCCATCTCTCAATAGGTTGGGGGGCGGGGGGGGCGGTGTTGGAGCAGACAGGAAAGGCATCCCCCACAGCCCCAGTAGTTCAACTCAGGGAGTGGGTGGGGTGGTGGGGGGTGGGGAGAAAAGGTTTTGTTCCTCGAAATTCAAGGGCCTGGCTGCCACGTTCCCCTGACTTACTTAACTATTTTTTACATCTCCAAAAGCACCTGCATTTTGAGGCTCCATCCCAGTCTCCGACCTGCATCAGCAGCTTCCACCTGTCTCGGTCGAGCTGTCGAGGCTCGAGAGCTTCTAGTCCTGTGATTGAACCGATAGCATCAGCAGCCTGCCCGCTGTCCCTAATAGGACAGTGAGCATGGAGATGGCCAATTAGCAGGTCACAAATAGCTCCACTGGTCTGACTCCTGGCAAGGGCAGGCTTGGGACCCCCAAGAGACCTGACAACCTGGTCCCCAAACCTGCAGGAAAATTCTACCTGATAACTCCACATTTCTCTGCACTGATGCTTCCTGACCTGCCGAGATGTTCCAGTATTTTCCCTTTTTATCCCAGATGACTTTCTGTCGCTGCAGCTCATGGAAGGCCGTCTAAGGTAACCTGACAGACTGCTGTGTTCTGATTCAGAGGTTTATCAGAGCCAGGTAAAAGGAGACAAAGTATTCACATTGACCAGTAAGCTGAAAATGTGATCCTTGTGTGCTCGTGTCTGTTCAGTAAGAGTTGATTGAATGTTAAAATTTATATGCTGTCAAGCCCTTACACAAATTTTGAGGTTAAACAATCATCCCACCTAACACCTCGGGAGTGAGGAGACCTCCTCCGTGGATCTACATGTTGAACTATATCCCATGAAAGTGGGTCTTCAGAGAGACTGTCAGAAGCTTTTGACTGCAGAAACTTGTTATTACCTTCTCTGCTCTGGGGCTCAGCCTTGTGATCTACCCTGCATGACCTGATCTGAAGTGTCAGACAGAGGCAGAAGCACAAAACATACTTATCCTAAAGGCCCCGAATTAAGAGATGGGGGTCGGGCTTCTGATGATTCAGATCCTCTATCTGTAGGCCTATCCCCTAAAGGAGCAAGTAGACTCAATTGAACAGTCTAAAGCTGATTACCTCATGAGCTCTTTGAACTGTTTTCATAAAAGAGGGATTTGTTAAACTCCTGTATGCGCAGTCTTTGTCCAGTTTCTACACTTCCACCACCATTTGTAGATAGTGGAGTCTGCTGACTGCAAAGCTTCCTGATTTAGCTCAGCAAATTAGTTTTCAATAGGGTCTCCAGCCATTTAAGATGTTACTAAGACATTATTTTGAATTAGCTCTGTATGACTTACCACTGATTGCGAGATCGGAACCATTTTTTGACATAACAGAACTTGCTGAAAATCCATCTCTTTATCCTGCATTCTCATGTGCTACCGCAATGGGTTTATTAAGTAAACAACCCGCTCCTGAAGGGGCAATCCCATAGTTTGAAATATATCCAGCGGCATGACCTTGTTAAGCATAATGTTTGATTATACAACAACTGGTCATTTTCAAATTTTTAATGTTGCTGTTTCCAAGTCTTTGCTTTCTAAGAATGTATTACAGTGATTCGAATAATATTTAGAAATAATTACTCCTGAGTCTGGATGGATTCTCATTTCTAGTCTGTCTAACCCAGAGATCGTCCTTTAGGGGATATGCTCAGTGCCTTACTGAAATCAGTTATTCTCTTCAAAATGGACTTCCACCGACCTTTTTGCAAAGGTCATTCGAGGATATCGTTAAACCATTTCTGGTCATCCTTTCAAGATCTTTGGAAAGAAATACAGACTTCCGTAGTGATAAAGTTTAGCCCGGCATCGAATCTCATTAACCTCACTGCTTTTTCATGTAAATTGCCCGTTTTAAAATCCACCAAATACAGATTGCATTCTATATAATACAATATATTATTTGCACATACGATTTCCTTGGCTTTTTTTTAACCTCACAAAGTTGCACTGGCATATTCTAGACCTGTTAAAAGAGCAAAGTGCTAATCTCACAGCTTAAAACATTTAAAACACCGCACCTGAAATATTATTTTCAAGTGGAGTCAAATTGGTCCCTTCATATTCCCTTGAAATATTTATCTTCTGCATTGCCAGCTGACCAACGAGAAGCTTCTCCCGCCACATGGTTGCACATTTCTCCTGTGTACGCCACCAGCGCTTTAAATTTTAATTAGAATCGTGAGGGAACCGGGCCCAAAACAACGGAACGCAAGTGGCACCCACTTTGAGGTTTGCCATCGGGAACACCGGACTGCAGTTAAAATGCCACCCAGTGTTTCTCAGTGCAGCAGCTCATCTTCAATATAAGTTGTTATCTGTGACATAAAAGCTACCGAACCAAACCGCTCAACATTTTCTGTTATGTTAGGGGACAGTCACAATAGAACAAACCTTGTTATAATGTGCAAAATGTTTGGTTTCTGAGGACTGTGTTCTAATGAGGGTGGAGTGTATTTGGGTTAGTGTCTAATTTCCTGACAGCTCGAGCAGAGAGAAAAAAAAAAGTGAACAGCGAGTGATCGAAATGCTGTGAGATTCTGTGGTAGATTCTGAGATATAAAAGGTAGTATTTCTGTGTGCTTGTCTTTCATAGATCATGATCTTTTACTTTATACCATTTTTTCTTTCATCATTTATGATTGCAAGGGGCTGTTTCGGTATGTTTTTTTTTATTGTCTAAGGCATTTTTCTTCCATTTTCCATCCTTTTCTCTTAAAGGTGATTCAGACTGAGTCACCGTTAACTGGATAGGGTTCTGCCCCAAGTTCCCCCCTCTCTTTCTTTGTGTCTGAAGCTAGATGGTTAGTGTTGACAGATGCTCCAAACATGGATTACAAATGGGCCAAATTCAGAGTTCACCTAACACCTACAGGTTGCTGGCAAATTTTCATCTTGTTTGTGTTGAAAGGGACACTGCAGCACCTCAGCGACACCAGCACCCTCCAACTCCCACCCAACCGACCCTCTGTATTTCTTTTTGTTCAGTCAAATACAAGCAACAGTGACATGTTCCTTGGATAATTCTAATAGCTCTGCGTAACTCATTTATCTAGTGGTGCATAAAGATTGCAAAACTCCTAGAGGAAAATACAAAGCATGATCCAACAACCTAACTGATTTTGTAAGGTTTCACCTCCAAACCTGTTTGCTTTTCAAAAAAAATGTCATTTCTTTCTTGCACTTTGTAAATAATTATATTTGTGCTCTTTTTATTTTAATCTTACATGATATAAATAATAAATAAGGCTTGCGTACTGTTTGCCTGGCATAAAACAGTTACTATTGTGACATATATTTAACCAAATTTTCTACATAACAAAGGAAAACATGATTCTATGTTAATAGGTTTTGTTACACTGATGAGACTAATCAAGCAGGAAAGATTTGTCTCCATGCTTTATGACTAAGGTGTGTTTTTAAATTAGTTGTGTAGTGCATCATGTTGGTGTAAATCCAATATGAACTTTCCTCTAGGGAGAATTTTATATCATCAGCACATCATCCTGGGATCGTAACAGGATTAAAAACTCACCTCTCTGCCTGTAAAAACTGGTATTGGTGCAATGTTAATGGCTACCTGGTGTGTCGTTTGAAACAACCTGCAATGTGCCCCACGTCTCTCTCAGCAAAAGAGTATGCCTCTGTTATGGGTCGAAGTCACTGCATGTTTATACTCTCCAGGGTATCTGTTTATGTGATCTTTGTGATCAAAGTCTACAGTGCTTTTAGATGTGGATACCAGGGCTGGGACTTTTCAGCCCCTTTGAGGCTGACCTTGAAAGCAGTGGTAGGGGACAGGAGTGACAATGGAGTGGGGGGGGGGGGGGGGGGGTGGTAGGGGCGGGGGTGGGGGAGGGGGCGGGGTGGGGTTTGGTGGTGGTGGGGGCTGGGCAGGGGTGTGGGGCAATGGCAAGGACTTCTGACATTCTCGAGCCAGGGTCCAGATTTGACCAGTGGCGGACGACAAGTGCAGTGTTGAGGGTGCATTTGGGAAAACGGTAATTGAGAGATAGTTAAGGTAATTAAAGCTGTAATAGGATGGGATTTTACGGCAAGTGCCCCAAGAGGCGTCAGGGCCCTGGCGGGTAGATCAAGACGGCAACAAGGGGAGCTGCGGTCATTGCTCCATTCATCCATACTGGGACGTGGCGTCATGTTTTTAAGGAAGCTGGGACAGCACAGCCAGAGCAACTTGCATCAAGGAGGAGGTCAGGAGCCAGGCCTTCGGAGTTGAATCATCATGGTGCCATTTATCTGCTGGCGCAGGAGTGCACTGGGAGGGGGTGCTGAGAGAGGGTGGAGTGTAGTGTTTGGGGGGAAAGAATCTGATGGAGTGGCCCTTCAGATTGGCGGTTTCATCCACTCAGGATGAAGTGAGGAGCAACACCTAAAAATGGAAGATGTGGGCACACAGATCTGAAAACAGCAACCTCATACAAACATACAAAATAGGAACGCTGGCAGCCCCTCGAGCCTGCTTCGCCATTTAATAAGATCATGGCTGATCTGTTTGTGTTTTGAGTTCCACATTCCCATCTACCCCTGATAACCTTTGATTCCCTTGCCTTGCTAGAATCTATCTACCTTAACAATATTCAGTGACCCTGCCTCCACTGCCTTCCGAGAGTTCCAAAGATGCACAACCCTCTGAGAGAAAACAATTTCCACTCATCTCTGTCCTGTAAGAGCAAACCCTGGTTTTAAAACTGTGCCCCCTGGTTCTGGACTCACCCAGAAGAGAAAACATCCATTCCATGTCCATCTTATCAAGACTGTTCAGGATCTTTTATACTTCAATCAAATCACCCCTCACTCTTCTAAACTCCAGTGGAAACAAGCCCAGTCTGTCCAACCTTTCCTCATAAGACAACCCACTCATTCCAGGTATCAATCTAGTAAACCTCCTCTGAACCACCTCCAATGCATTTATATCCTTCCTTAAATAAGGACACCAAAACTGCACACAGTATTCTCGGTGCAGTCTCACCAATGCCCTGTATAACTGAAGCATAACATCCTTACTTTTATGTTCAATTCCTCTTGTAATAAAGGATAGCGTTCCATTAGCCTTTTTGATTACCTGCTGTACCCACATACTAACCTTTTGGGACTCATGCATGAAAACACCTAGATTCCTCTGCACCTCATCATTGTTGTACGATGTTGTGTATAGTTTGGCAAGTCTCATGAAGAGGTTTCGAGTATTGTATGGGTTATAATGGCCAGGATTTTTCAGTCAGTGGGCGGGGCCGGACCCGACACGCCGGTACTTAAAATGATGCTCGATGACATCAGGCGTGTATCCCGACGCCCTCGCGCTGTCTCATGATGTTTCCTTTGGCTGCCCACCCACCGATAATTAAGGCCTTTGAGGCACAAATTAGTTTCAAATTTACGCTGCCCATCTGACCTAACGGTTGGCGGGCAGGCAAAAAGGCCAAGCGGCCTTTACGTTTTTTAGGAAACCTCATCCACGAGCAGGACGAGCTTCCCAGAAGCTTTTACAAACTGAATAAAAACTCTTTTTGAATAATAAAAACATGTCCCATTTCATGTGACACAGTCACATGAGGGGACATGTTTCATTGAATTTTTATTGCATGTATTTATTTTTTTCAAAAGTGTTTCAATGCCCCTGAGTCATCTCCGTGCCTCAGGGAGATTGAAGCACTCTTCCGCGCGTGTAAGCAAAACAGTGCTGGACCCGACTCTCCACCCCCCCGCCCCCTCCCGTGCCCGCATAGGTAGCGCTCGGTGCTACCGCTTGTGTATTACTCTGGGTGGGCCTTTATTGGCCCGCCTATGTAAAATGGCGGTGCGGAGCCGATTGCGGGCAGTTGTCGGCTCCGCGACCACCCCAGCCCCACCCCTGCTGAGCCCACCTGAAGCGGGAAAAATTCAGACCAGTGTTTATTAGCTACTAGTAACTATATACATATATACAGTATAAAGTAGGAGCTGTCTCCGCGCTTGCTTATGCCCAAGTCTCTGTCCAATTCAAGACTGCCCTATGGACTTGGACTGTGTTCCTTTATATCACAGTGTGGGCGGTACTGTAACCAGTTCCACGTAAACCCTTTCTAGGCCGGACCCTTATACTACACCTCCCCCCAAGGAGGATAAAATCTCTATCCAATGTATCTATAATGCATTCCTGTTTTCCCAGCATCTTTACATTACTTCCACAACCCCTTCTCCCCTGCAACCACCCCCCCCTCCCCACTGTCAAGTCAGGTGGTCTGGAAGATTTATAATTCTACCTGGTCTTGTCTGTACAAGAATTAGAGGAGTGGTGGGCTTTGTTGTAAACCTTGATGAATAGGGTGTCATCTTGGATGTGATCATTCTGGCATTTGGTTGGTTGATCTTAATTCCCTCTTTTTCATTCTTTGGAGTTGAACTGCTCCTTCTCAACTCTCCATCTGGTGTTATCGATGTCCATTGCTTTATCCCATTCACTATGGAGAGGACAGACTCACAGCTCATCTATAGTGCTCACTCTGTTTTTCTTCCTATGTGTGGTTTGCTGTGATGTACATTGGGGTGGAAGATATCTCTTCCTATTGTGTTGCTGTGGCTTATCGTTGGGCTCACATTGTAGTTTAGGTTTCTGTGCAATGATATTCTCATTGGTTTGCTTCCTTGCCTTACTGAGGTGTACTGTGGTCAGATGATGGCTGTTTCTCTGTTCCAGCATCGTCTGGTTAACGCTTATACTGACCGGAGGTTGCAAAGTCTGTGTCATGTGTATTGAGGTATCTTAAAGACACATGTCAGAGCTGGAGGCTGAGGCCCTCCTTGCTGCTGGTTCATCTCTTGGCTGTCTTCCACTTGAGGCGTTGTGGTTACCACCCGAGTAGTTGGCTGGTCTGACCAACGAGGAGCTAGTGGCACCTGCAAAGAAAATGGACAAACCGGCTCTGCAAAGAGTAAAGACAATTCAGAGCTGAAGTCCCAGTTGAGGGTATCTCTTTTCAGAAGAGAAAAAGACTGGTTATAGATGATGTAAACGTGACTTCAAAGATTTGTTTGATGCCAAACCTTAATGGTTCCAGAATCATGCATTTAACCAGAAGATGGATTTCTCCAGGCCCATTGAGTGGTGAATCTGTCGTTTGTAGCTGGAGGTCTTTCAGCCATGGTCCTTGTCCAAGAGGACCATAACAGTAGCTCCCATGTCAAATTTAAAGTTTGTGAGATGACTATTAACCGAGATGTCCGCATTCCAGAATGAAAATCCAGGACTTTTGACCTCACCTAAGAAGCGTGGTTGTGTTTCCGCATGGTATTGTACCTTGACCTCTTGGTATGGTATCTTGACCTCTTGGTATGGTACTTTGATCTGTGCATCTGGTTGTGTTAACTTTGCATAGCTTTTTGAAGTGCCCCACAGCTGCAATTAAAACACTCTGCTGTGACAGCCAGATGTTGATCAGGCCTATGGGATCGCTTGGATCCACATGCTAGGATGGTCATCAATTTGTAGTGGTTGGTTAAGCTATTGCTTCCCTTAGCTCCTCTGCAGTTTTACTAGCTGAACAGTGGAGGCTGCTCTGTACCATGGCTTGCTGCTGCCCCTTACAATAGATCTGTGCTGTAAAAGGATTTCAGATTTACTGACAATCTGGCCTTTTCAAGGGTCGAATCTTCTTTAATTTGAAGCATATCTGAGAGTGCATCATACACCATTTTGACAACAATTCTGACCCTGATTAGCTCTGATTTCAGCCACCGTGGTCACAGCCTTCAGCCATTCTGTATAGCTCATTAACGAAGGAATCAACAGATTCTCCTGGTTGTTGGACACATTTATTAAATTTTGCTCTTTGAAGGATCTTGCTGCTGCTGAAAGTGTGTCCAATGATTTCAAAATATTGTCAAATGTTGCTGAGAATTCATTGTTTCCTTGTCTAGCTATCATATCATTAGCTATTGGACCTACTGAATAAAGCATTGTGTTAACCCATTCAGCTCCTGTTTTTTTTTATCTAGGCCTGAAACAATCTTGTATCTGAGGAATCTTTCTCCAATATCCTCAATTTTGTGACTGGTCTTGGCCTTGGATGAATCCAAACGGGTCTGGTGGGGTACATTTTTGATCCATGGTCATTTAAAATTAAAAGTGCATAGCTTGAAATGCTGCTAGGAAATCCAAGAAGGTGCTGCAGTATGTTTCTTCTGAACAAGGTTTCCGACACTTGCCAGTTTTTGCAGGCCCCCACAGTAATGGCGTTCACAATTTCTGTGTTTTAAATAATCAGCAGCAACTCCCAGTATTGACCTTTTTTGAGTCTACCCCGCAGTATCTAAGCATTTTTGGATTGTGAAATCATTGATTCCTGATGGACATTTTAACTGCTGATTATTTATTTACCTATCTTTTTCAATTGGAGTGAGCTCGGCTGCCCTGTGTCCCGGCAGCAACTCAGGACTCGGGATGTTCGCAGAGCATTTTAAAAATGGCAATTCTGAATACTGCTGACTGAAAAACTTTGTTCAGGCCAAGAACTTCAGTCTTTTTTTTTAGCTCACCCCGCAAGGTCTTCTTTGGGTATTGAAGCTGGCCGTCCATAGGATTTAATGGAGTCTTCTGTTTCCAATCCTGCTTTCGAGTTTTTGTCTGGCGATCCCCTTCTGCGCCTTCACTTCCGGTGCTTCTCGTCGGGTCAGAAAGCTGCCTCTTTCAACCTTTCAGGTTTTAAACTTCTTCTCCAACCTCAGCGAGGCCCTTGGTTCTCCCGATAGCTGCCACCATGTTGTAAGGTGTTGCGTGTAGGTTGGTAGGTCTCACAAAGAAACTCTGAGTTTAATGGTAAGTATTTATTAAGTACCTGTAACTATATACATACTTACAGTATAAGGTCTAAGCTCAGAGCTGTCTCCATGCTTGCCTCTACACCTGTCTCTGTCCAGTACAAGACTACTGTCTAGACTTGGGTAATGTGTTACTTTACATCACAGTATGGGTGGTACTGTACCCAGTCCCACATTAACCCTTTCTATGCCAGATCCTTATACTACAAAAATCACCTTCAGGACATGTCTCAGGATGAGGAAGCGGCAGAAGGTCACAGAGCAGATACCAAGGCACAGACAGAATATGGCACTCTTTGGCTATCATGGACAGAGGATGAGCTACTTCCAGGTGTCCAAGCAGCAGTGACCTGGAATAGTGAGCAGTTTTGGCAGATGTGAGCAAGACCTATAGTTTTTTATGTTGTTTAGAAAGGTCTGGCAGTAATTGCTAAACCAGGTGTCTACCATATCCTTTTAAGTCTCTATCCCTTGGATTTCAGGGAACAGCAATAAGGGCTGTATCAGGGTGAGAGAATAATTGTTTTATAGGGTACCTGGGCATCAAAGGTGGAGGTGAGCATATGGTTGAGCAAATCAGTAACTGCAGAAATGTTGAGCTGAATGAAGGTCCAAAGCAAGAAAGTTGAAAATCCAGCACTTTCCTCGTTCATTTACTTAAGGCAATATTAACTGGTTATGCCCGATACAACCAAGGATAACAGCAAGCAATACAACAGAAAAGAGCTAAGTCTGAGCATAAAACTGTAGCATGACAAACTCTGAATGCACTTTCCTGTTCAAAACTAATGGTTATTGGTTGTGCTGTACTATTTTGCCATGTTTCTTACCTTGCTGTCACGTTTATCTGGTCGAAAACTAACTAATATGGATTAATTCACACTAGCCTGCAGAGATATAGTTTATAAGTAATAAGTATAAAGTAGTTTACGCTTTTGAAAACATTTGCAAAATCTTTCAAAACGGTGATTTTATTGAAAACTTCAACATATTTATGAGTGTCATAAATATGGTGTAAAACTTGTGTTATCATAATGTAAAGCTATTTAGTATTGAGCACAGGTAACACAAAACTGAAGAGAATGTCTTTAAAAGACCATAATTGCCTTTCTATTATTTTTCCAAAGGCTAGATATAATGAAGGAGCATGTGGGATCCCCTTACAATATGCTTAGATGGGACTAGATGGCATTAAACAAACTTTTAACAAGCTTTACTCAATCCTACTAGATTCTGTATAGTAGTTCAAATGCTAATTCTAATTATACACCATGTTACAATTACCTGGCTAACAAATGCTTAGCACAAATGGTTGATAAAATTGATTCCATAACAGAAGGTTATGGGCAGAATTTCCTGCCTACTGGGCGGGTGGGCCCAACCCAATCCCCAGCAGGTGGGGAGCCAATCCCCACCGGAGAAGTGGGCCCCGCCACCATTTTAAGTGGGCGGGCCAATTAAGTCCTGCCCAGCGTGATGTCCGATGGGAAGCGCTATGCTCCCTGTGCGGGTGGAGGGATTCCCCAAAAGTGAGAGTGTGCTCTTTTGTGCATGCGTACATCTCCCTGAGGCTAGGTGCTGCCTCAGGGAGATTGCTAACAGTTTTAAAAATGTTAAAAATAAAAAAAAAATCCTTAACATGTCCCCTTCATCTGGCAATTTCACATGAGATAGGACATGTTCATAAATTACACTAAAACTTTATTAAACTGTTTAAATCCCTGCATGAAATCTCATCCCGCCACTGGATGAGGTTTCATGTTTTCTCTATTTGCCGCCGGAGCTCTTGGCCTGTCCACCAATCTTAATGTTGGACGGGCAGGTCCTTTAATTGTTTCAATGATCCTGTCAATGGCCTCAATTGGCCATTGACAGGTCGGTGGGCCCACAGCTGATATTGCTGCGCCCCCGCCTTCCTGAAAATTTAAATGGGGTGCGGTGATGTCGGGGGTTCCGTCCAGTGTCATCCCACATCATTTTACGTATTGGTGAGTGGGCCCACCCCCACCCCCCCGCTCGCCAACGGCAAAATTCAGCCCTACAAGTTGTAAATCTCAGGGATTTCTTTTTCCAACTGTTTGTCCTGGTTAGATGAGATATGTTTATTTACATCTCCGTCGCTGGCCCATTGTTGTAATGGGGAGAGTTCACAGTTAAATAAGAGCATGACTTGGTTGTTCCCTGGAATAATAAACCCATGGAAGCGGTTGCTGGCTCATGCTTTGAATGTTGATCCGCTATTTTGCTTCATTGTTCCACCATTGGTGGCTGTACTGCCTAGGCCTCGAGCTCCAGAATTCCCTCCCTACACCTCTCCACCTCTCTACCTCTTTGACCAAGCTTTTAGTCATCTGACTTACAATCACCACAAGGGTCCCAATGTCACATTTTGTTTGATAATGCTCCTATGAAATGCCTTGGAATGTTTTATTACTTTAAAGGCGCTATATAAATATAAGTTGTTGCTGTTCATGTGAGAGCTGGTCCTGTTTTTGACTGGGGCAACAATGATCATGCACAAGAGCTAGGTACCCTGTGACACAAATCAATGTGATCATCTGAACTAGTTTTGATAGCCTAAAAGGAGTTCGAGAGGAATTTTCCTGATATCTATCCCTACTTGGTCCGAGTTTTTATCTTTTTAAGGTGTGCTAGGAAATCCTTTCCTGTAGCTGTAGATTCAAAGATCACAAAAGTATAAATCACTTATCGGAAATGTGCAGGGTTAGTGGTTGGGGCTCATTCCATCAAAAACACATTCCTTGTGGAAAGCGATGAAAACGTTTGAGTGTTGGATTTACAGGGGATCCCATGTCTACACCATCTGTTTGGACATACATGGTGTCACCCGCTAATGGGTTTCCCAAACCCTCACACACATCCATTTGCTGCTCCTCAGAGGTAATTGAGGTTTGGCACTCACCCCTGCGGAGCGGAAGTCGTTGACCCGCTGGCGGGACTGCAGTCAGGTTGTCCAGACAGTCCCATGCCTGCTGACCTCCATCCAGGCTTTCATGGTATAGCGGGAGGGTCTTCTCCCCCTGTCCTTCGGGAAGAAGACCTCCTGTCTTGCCTGAGCAACCTGGAGTAGAACATTCAGGTTGTCTTCACTGAACTGTAGGGCCACCAGTAGGCACCCTTCTGCCATACAAACGAACGTGTCTTTCCTCAAGGTTTCCTCCGAAGCTGATGGAAGGATGAATGCTCAAAAACTGATGGAGGGGAGAGTGCTGCAACAGATATCTGAAGCAGGGCTCGGCTGCTAGTGCCCTTTAGACATGGCACCAGCACATCCCTCTGCGTCACCTGCCAATGTGGCTGCTGCATCGATTCCCCCCTCCCACCCCTCCCCAGCGGCTGAGTGGTCCAGCACCCCACCTGCCAACTGTTAATCGATCTGCTGGCACAAGATCACTCTGGAAATGGGAGTCAGAGCAGGAGGGCCATTGGCACCAATTCCAGTTCCACCTTCCCTTTCCCAGCAGATCCCATTAATCCCGGCTGAGGTTGACCAAGTGGACTAATTGTCTGCAGGTGTACACTTTGGTAAGAGTGATCATTGTATTGTAAGGTTTAGATTAGTAACGGAGAAGAGCAAGGAACAATCTGAAGTATAACCTTTGGGATGAGGGGGGATCGATTCAGGGTAAAATGGAACCAGAAGTTGATAGGAAAAACTGTAACAGCACAATGGATGATCTTTAAGGAGGAAATGGTTTGGGTTTAGGCTAGGTACATTCTGACAAAGGGATTAAATGAGAATAGAATGGCAGTTAACATAAAAGGAAATCCAAAAATGTTCTACCTACATGTAAATAGTAAGTGGGTAGTGAGATGTGGGGTAGGGTCGATTAGGAACAGAGGGTGATTATATGCTTCGAGGTGCACGACAATGATAGAATACTTAATGAACACCTTGTATCTGTGGTTACTAAGCAAGAGGTTGCTGACAAAATATTAGTAGAAGCGGAGATGGTAGAGGTAATGGATGGGGTGAAAGTTGATAGGCAAATGTACTGGAAAGACTGGCTATTCTCAGAGTGGATAAGTCACCTCATACAGGTGGCTTGCATCCCAGGTTGCTAAAGGAGGAGCCAGTGGAGGGAGTGGAAGGGTTTGTCATAATCTTCCAATCATCCCTAGATACAGGAGAGGTCCCAGAAGATTGGAAATTGGGAAACCTGAAACCTCATTCAAGAAAGCTTGCAGGGACTTTTCTAGTAACTCCAGGCTGATCAGTTTGACATCAGTGGTGGATGAGGTTTTAGAAATGATCATCAGGGGAAAAAATCAACAGGTACTTAGAGAGGTCTGAGTTAGTTAAGGAGAGTCAGCCCAGATTTGTAAAAGGTAGATTGTACTTGACTAATCTCATTGATGAAGTAACAGACAATGTTGATGAAAACATGCAGTGGATGTTTTCTATATGAATTTTAAGCAAGTGTTGGATGAATGGTTAGTTACCAAAATTGAGGCTCATGAAATAGAAGGGTTGGTGTCAACTTAGATTTCAAAAAATGGCTTAGGGACAGAAAAGGTGAGTCATAGTAAATGGTTATTTTTCAGACTGGAGGATGGTAGACACTGGGCAAGTGCTAGGACCACAGCTTTTTGATATGACTTGGATATTTGAATACAGGGCAAAAATTTCAAAATGTGCTGATGATACCAAACTCGGAGGTATGGCAAACAGTGTGAATGATGCAAATTGACTGCAACATTGGACATTGGTAGGTTAGCAGGATAAACAAACAAGTGGCAGATGGGATTTACCTTTCATGTTTGAAGTATACATACATATATAATATAAATATATGGTATCAGTGAAAATCCCAATGAACCACATCATCCATTACAGATGGATTGTAACTTGACTTCCAATTTCATTTTTTACCCTTCAGAAAGCTATATTAACAGCGCTATAATCTGTCACCAACTTTTGTATCACAGTCATGAGATATCTCACACTTACACCAATTTTGCTTAAGGCTAATTAGATCATAATTTGCATAAGCATTTTATACAAATTGCTATGAAGCAGTTTTATAACTGTGGTCATTTGTTTTAATGGATGTTGTTACATAAAAGATGTCATTACATACATTCAAGTAAAGTCACTCAAAGCAATGCAAAATAATGAACAGAATAAACTTTGCATCATTTTATGAGACAAATTATTGATTTCAAAACAATTAGCTACAAAACACAATAGGACCGATTCTTCAAACAATATAAAGAATATAGATAATATAAAACCATTCAACAATTAATTAAAGAATGCTGCTGCATGCGAACCTTTGACTGTTGTCCTGCTAAACAATTATGTAGAATAACAGCTACATCAAGGAAGCTAAAAGCAGTATCACTATCTCAGGGCTGAGAGGATGTTTATAAACTTCGGCAGATGGAATGTTCTGCTTAATAACTGACTTTCAGATTCAGTTGACCCCTTGATTCCATTACCACTTTGTAACTCATTTTTTTGATACCTAGTGCTGTACATTTGCCCTACTTTGAATCAATCTACATGGTCCCAATGTTCTGAACTTTGAATCGTGAATGATGAGTTGTGATGTAGCTTCAAGGGGAGGAAAACACTTGTAATTAAATAAGCTTAACTTTTGTTGAGTATATCAAATCCGAATGCAACCAAGCAAGACCCAAGCAGATAAGGAAATATACAACTTTCTCCTTATTGCTGTTCTCGGGAGCCAAAATATCATCGCGTCATTGAATGGTTAGAGAACAAAAGGAGGCCATTTGGGCTGTCGTGTTCGTGTTGGCTCTCTGTAAGACTAATTCACTTAGTCCCACTCCCTCGCCTATTTCCCAGAGACCTATACATTTTTTGCTTCAGTTAATTATCCAGCTCCCTTTAGAAAGCCACAATTGAACCTGCCTCCTTCACACTGTCAGGCATTCCAGGTCCTAACCAGTCACTGTGGGTAAAGGAAAAAACAAGGTTTTTCATTGCTCCTTTTGCCATTCACATTAAATTGGTGACCTTTGGTTCTCTGTCCTTCTGCCAACAGGAACAGTTTTGCCCTGTCTACTCTATCTCTCATGATTTTGAACAGATCTATCAAATTTCCTCTTAATCTTTTCTTCTCCAAGGAGAACAGCCTCAGCTTCTCCAATCAAGGGTGGTGGCACAGTGGTATTGTCACCGGCCTGGTAATCCAGAGAGCCAGGGTAATGGTCCGGGGACCTGGGTTTGAATCTCACCACAGCAGATGGTGGAATTTGAATTCAATAAAAATTTGCAATTAAGAGTCTGGTGATGACCATGACGCCATTGCTGATTGTTGTAAAAACCCATCTGGTTCACTAATGTCCTTTAGGGAAGGAAATCTGCTGTCCTTACTGGGTCTTGTCTACATGTGACTCCAGGCCCACAATAATGTGGTTAAATCTTAAATACCCTCTAAAACAAGGGCAATTAGGGATGAGAAATAAATGCTGGCCTAGCCAGTGACACCCACATTCCATGAATGAATTTTTAAAAAGTCTATTTATATAACTCTAGAGGCATTCTTGTGAATCTTTTCCATACTCTCTCTGATGTCTTAAACCTTCCTAAAGTGTGGTGCAAGAACTGAACACAGCACTCCAGTTGAGCCCAAACCAATGTTTTATATGGGTTAATCATAACTTCCTTGGTTTTGTACACTCTGACCCTATTTATGAAGCTATATTAACCCCTTTCTCAATCTGCCCTGCCAGATACACCCAGATCCCTGTGTTTCTGCATCTCCTTTAGAATTCTATCCTTTATTTTATATTGTCTGTCCTCAATCTTCCTACCAAAATTAATCACTTCACACTACTCTGCACTAAATTGCATTTGCCGCTTGTCTGCCCTTTCCACAAGCCTATCTGGGTCCTCTTGACATTTGCGACCATCTTCTGCACAGTTCACAATATTTCCAAGTTTTGCGTAATCTGCAACTTTTGAAATTGTGCCCTGCATGCCAAATTACAGATCATTAATGTAGATCAGGAAAAGCAATGGTCCTAACACTGAGCCATGTGAAACCCCACTGCATAACTCCCTCCAATCTGAAAAACAACCGATCGCCACTACTATGTTTCCTGCCATTCAACCAACTTCACACCCCAGGCTGCCACTGTCCCTTTTATTCCATGGGCTTCAGCTTTGCTGACAAGCCTGTTATGTGGCACTGTTTTCAAACATATTTCTGAAGCCCTTGTACACCGCATCAACCCTCATCAGCCCTCCCTTTTACCTTTTCAAAAAACTCAAGCATCTTAGTTAAATATGATTTGCCCTTAACAAACCCATGCTGGCTTTTGGATTCCCTTGTATGTTAGCTTTCAGTCTCTTCTCATACTCTCTCTTTGCTTCTCTTATTTGTTTTTTTGCTTCTCCTCCGAACCTCCTATATTCAACTTGGTTTTCAATTGTATTGTCCACCTCACAACATTCAGATGTACCTCTTTTCAGCTTCATTTTACCCTCCATCTCTGTCATCTCTTTGTCACCTAGGGCACTCCGGATTTGTTTGCCCTACCTTCCCCCTTGTGGGAATGCACCTTGAATTTCTGAGAACAGTAGGGTAGTGAAACATTCAATCAGTTCCAACCTGTTTCAAGGTGTGAGGGTATACAATGCATAAAGAAACTTAGCTGTGATTTAATGAAAGAAATATTTTACACAAATGCAGGTAGAATGCTGTATGTTTTTCAAAATAAAATGTAACATGAAGACATCAGAAGAAAGGGGGATGTTTTCTCAACATGTCACCCAGGCCTAAAGCCAACATTATGGTTCATTAAAGAAACTGAGATCAATGCAGATGAAAATCCAGTGGTTTCTATAACAGATGGCTTCTCTGCAATGCCAATTTTTATGCTCAGCTGTAAGTTGAAAACCTACTCCAGTAGCCTTACAAAAGCAAAATACTGCAGATGCAGCAAATCTGAAATAAAAACAGACAAGCCTGGAAATACTTAGCTGGTCTGGCAGCATCCGTGGAGTGAGAGACAGAGTTAACGTTTCAGGACAGTGACCTGTGGTCCCGACTGCCCTCTCAAGTGGATGTAAAGATCCGTTATTTCAAAGAAGAGTGGAAAGTTGTCTCCAGTGTCCTGTCCAATACGAACACTGCAGCCAATGCCATTAAAACAGGTCTTCTGGTCACTAACACACTGCACTTTGTGAGATCTTGCTGTGTACAAATTGACTGCCACATTTCCTACATTACAACAGTATCTACACTTCGGAGTATTTCATTTACTCTAAAGCAAATGAGGTCATGAAAGTTGCCTGTAGAAGCAAGTCCTTCTTTTAAAACAGAAATAGCACTAGGATTGGAAGCTTTTGGATGAAGATCTATTTGAAATCTTTTTTTTTAATGAGCAGGGAAATAGGCTGAGTAACAAGAACATTTGTTTAAATAAATTATTTTAAAGGCTTCATTGACAAAAAGTGTCACAAAATACTGATCTGAATGCAGTTCTGGGAACAGTAAGGTAACAAAACATTCGATCAGTTCCAGTCTGTTTCAAGGTGTGAGGGTATACAGTACATAAAGAAATTTAGCTGTGATTTAATGAAAGATATATTTTACAGAAATGCAGGTAGAATGACAGGTGTATACGTTTCTATAAAATCTTTGTGAGATACAATGGCAAACTTGTCAAAACAAAACTGGCACAAAACAGCTGTTGCCACTGTAGATTGACAGATGTGAAAAGCAGTATCTTAATACCACCACAAAACCCAGTTTAACTAAAACATACCCTCATGTAAAAGGTATGTGTTCTTAAACTGGACTCTATATTCATGAAATTAATATTTGATTTCCAGAATGTTTGGGTAATCACATGGATTTCAGATGCATTGCTCCTTTGCATTTGTATTTTCAGATACAGGTTGGTACAACTTCAATTGTAGAATGGTACAAAATATTGTATTTTGCATTGAGAATTGATTTATCGTCAATGCTTTCCAGTGCAATCTTCACAAACTTTGGCTGATCCAGAAATCCACACAAAGTTCCTCTCCCACTAATCGTTCTGCACTCCCAGCATTCTAAATCCTTGCCATGTGCAACTTTTGTCCCAGAGATTAAACTCCAAGGTTCTTATCCTTATTCTTATACCTGAGCCCTCCATCTATACCCCAGCCAGATTTATACTTTGCCACTGACTCAGGTTGATTGGTTCCTTCCTGCTTCCCTCAGCTCATCAGTAGAAGTCAATCATTCAAGAATAAGCTTTGGAATTCTCCCCCAGGATTCTGTTGGTTCACTCCCTCCCTTAAATGCCCATCTCTTCCACTATGCTTTCAGTCTGCTTATCCTTCTCCCCTGCTTCTATTCTTGCTGAATGTCCATATCTTTTCCTTGTGGGGCAATCACAGATTTTTTTTTAACATCTGGAACATTATATAAATGCAGTTCGAAGTCAATGAAACCCAATTTTAATTATGTTCAGACATGTATGTTAAAAGATAGATAAGCGTAATAAAAAAGAATGCTCTAAGATTGCTTCAAGTATGAACATGCAGCATTATCAATTCTTTCTCCAATAGAGTTTGAAATGTTGGCAATATTGAGAGAAGCAAAGAAAAATGAATTTGTATTCACGCGCTAGCTATCATAATAAAAACAGAAAATGCTGGAAAAACTCAGCAGGTCTGGCAGCATTTGTGGAGAGAGAAACAGCGTTACCATCCCAAGTCCGTGGGACTCTTCTTCAGGGCTTCAGAGTCATACAGACTCGAAACGTTAACTCTGTTTTTCTCTCCACAGATGCTGCCAGACCTGCTGAGTTTTTCCAGCAGCTTCTGTTTTATCTCAGAGTTCCAGCATCTGCAGTATTTTGTTTTTATCATATTGCATTCATGCACCATGTTTCATGACCACTGAGCATTCCAAAATTAATGTAACTTTTAAAGTGTAGTAATGATTCCGATGTAGGAAAACATGCCAGCCAATTTGCAAGAAAAAAAAACTTGCATTTGTAAAAACCCCTTTCACACCTTTGATCTCCAAAATTCCTGTACTGTCAACTATTTGAGGCTGAATCAGACTATTCAAAACCTTGGTGTCACACTTGACCCCAAGATGAGCTTCTGATCACATCCGTACCATCACTAAGATCACAAAATCCCACCTCAGTAACATCATGCCACTCAGCACCTGCTTCAGCTCATCTGCTGGGGTCCATGCCTTCCTTAACCCTAGACTTGACTTTTCCAGTGTACTGTTAATTAGCCTTCCATTTTCCACTCTCCATAAACTTAAGCTCACCCTAAGACTCTGCTGTCCAAACCCTTATTTGTATCAATACCCTTTGCCTATTGCCTCATGTTCACTGACCTACAATGGCCCCTGGTTGAGCAACATCTTTATTTTAAAATGTTCAACCATGTCTTCAGATTTCTCCACAGCCTTACCTCTCCCTCCAGAGCCTCCTCCAGCCATAGAGCCCTCCTCCAATTCTGTCTCCTGCACAACCCCAAATTTCATTGATACCCCATTGGCATCCATGCTTTCAACTGCCAAGGCCCTAAGCACAGCAAATCCATCCCCAAACATTCCAGCTTCTCTTTCTTCCATTAAGTCACTCCTTAAAACCTCTTTGACCAAGCCCTAGGTCATCTGCCCTGATAGCTCCTTATGTAGCCTGGTGTTCAATTTTGTCCGCTAAGGATTTGGTGAAGTGTTTTCAAATGTTTTACTCTGGTAAAGATGCTATACAAATGTAAGTTACCATTGTTACAGTCAGTGAAGTGAAGGATAATTGGTATTGTAATGTTGAGAAATGTTGAGCCATTTCAGAAACCATAAGGTTCTACAAACAAAAAATGAATTAAGCAACCAATTAATGTTTTTCAGTGATGTTGGTTGACAGATAAATGTTAGCCAGGACACTAGCAGAACTCCCCAGCCCTCCTTTGAATAGTGCCACAGGGTTTTCAAATAGCACCTGAGAGAGCAACAAAGTCCTTGGTTTAATGTCGTATCTGAAAATGACATGTTGTACAATGTAGTACTTCCTCTTTACTGCATTAATTTGCATTATGTGCTCAAGAAATACACATTGCTGCCAACTGTTGTTTAAATATTCATGGAGATTAGTTCATATGACATTTGATTACATGGGATTTGATCACATGACACAGCCAATGTGATCCTTGATCTCAACATTTGATCATGTGACTTTCATCCATTTTTTTTTTCAAAATTGCTTTGCATTTACTTTGGTTAAGTGTCCTGATATCACCAAACACACCCCCAATAAAATATTGGACATTTTGCTTTACACTGAGGTGAATAACTAATTTATAACTCAAAGAACAAAGAGTATAGAAAGATTTAAAGATAAGAATTGTTTAAACCAAAAGCACTTCCGTGATGTTTTTAAGGATTGACCGCAATGATAAACAGCAAGTGATGGTGATTCAACAAAAATACTATTGATAAGCAGCTTCTAAAGTTTTCACACAATTTGACTTATTACAATACATAGCAAGTTATAAAAATAATACATAAAACCAAAACCATATAAATACTATGGCTACAAGAGCAGGTCAGAGGCTAGGAATCGTGCAATGAGTAACTCACCTCCTGACTCCCCAAAGCCTGTCCAGCATCTACAAGGCACAAGTCAGGAGTGTGATGGAATACTCCCCACTTGCCTGGATGCATGCAGCTCCCACAACACTTAAGAAACTTGACACCATCCAGGACAAAACAGCCCACTTGATCGATACCCCATCCACAAACATTCATTCCCTCCATCACAGACGCACAGTAGCAGCAGTGTGTACCATCTACAAGATGCACTGCAGGAATTCACCAAGGCTCCTTCGACAGCGCCTTCCGAACCCACGTCCACTATCATTTAGAAGGAAAAGGGCAGCAGACACATGGGAACACCACCACCTGGAAGTTCCCTTCCAAACCACTCACCATCCTGACTTGGAAATATATCACCGTTCCTTCACTGTCACTGGGTCAAAATCCTGGATCTCCCTCCCTAACAGCACTGTGAGTGGACCTACACCACAAGGACTGCAGCGGTTCAAGAAGGCAGCTCATCACCAACCTCTCAGGGGCAATGAGGGATGGGCAATAAATTCTGGCCCATCCAGCAAAGCCCTCATCCCAACAATGAATAAAGAAAAACCTAATTCAAGTCGCTGACTCCCATACCTCAGCACTGAAATCCAGCTTCAGGGAATTGGGGCTTATTCCTCAGGAAGACCCAAAGTTGCCTGAGCCCTGGAACAAACCACATTAAACAACAGTGCATGCCTCAGGCTGACAGGAACTCTCCCTCCCTCAGTTTGTATTTTTCGCTCCCTCACTCTCCCAGTTTGTGTCCCTCTGTTCCCCCCCTCCAGTTTCTGTTGTTCCCTCTCTCTTTTCCTAGCTCTCCTCAATTTATGTTGTTTCTCTCTCTTTTCCCAGTTTATGTTTCTCTGTTTCTAACACAATTGTGTTTTTCTCTCTCAAGCTCTCTCTTTCTCTCTCCCTCCCACAGCTTGTGTTTCTCTGTCTCTCCCTCCTCCAGTTTCTGTTTCTCTGTCTCTCCCTCCCCCAGTTTCTGTTTCTCTGTCTGTCCCTCCCTGAGTTTGTGTTTCTCTGTCTCTCCCTCCCTGAGTTTCTGTTTCTCTGTCTCTCCCTCCCCCAGTTTCTGTTTCCCTGTCCCTCCCTCCCTCAGTTTCTGTTTCTCTGTCTCTCCCTCCCCCAGTTTCTGTTTCTCTGTTCCTCCCTCCCCCAGTTCGTATTTTTTTCTCTCCCCCCTGCCCAGTTGCTATCTCAGGATTCATGGAATTTTCAGGTGACTTTCATTGGCCCAAGGAACCTCACAACAGCAACGGAGTGATGGTTCCAACAAATGGGGAGGACAGCAAGACTGAGACTGATTGCAAGCCTTGACAACTGGGGTGCTGCACATGCACAAAACATTTACTTGAGGACTATTTCTCCCAGGTTGGCAGCAGCAGTGCTTGGGAGACTAGTTGCCCATTTCGGAAGATTCCCACCCAAAATGGAAGCGTTAGAAACCTTTGTCCGAGAAAGTTTTGAACCCACAGCCTTGTGACTCAGAGGCAAGAGTGATAACACTGAGCTGTGTTAGCTAATTAAATGACGCTTACTGACAGTGAACCAGGTTTTTCTAGATCTTTCAACGTTACACCATTGAGGAAGTATCCATTCTCAATGAATGTTCGCAGAGGATCATGTATCGAGATTTGAAGAACAAACAGAGATAAGCGGTTTTACCCATCGACATGAAAAACACTTTTCCTTCATTTCTGAAATAATAACATCTATCTTGATAATACAGAATCTATTAAAGTGCTTTTATGATGAGAATTCTGTATGTTAGCTTAAACAAGAATTCCTTAGTGAAAATAAACAATATTTTCAGCGGAGAAAGATCTGTACTTGATGCATACATGATAGTATGGATGGCAAATACATCAACAGAAGTGTAAATTTATGTAAGAGTGCAACACTAGTAAAATATAAAGGATTTTGTAGTGTCATCACTATTAGAGTTTTATTCAGCGTAACATTTGAAATTAAATGCCAAGGGTACAATTCATTTTTTTTTTCCAATTTCCTGTAATTTAATATTTGAGTTAACTTTATATATTTATTGTACTCAAACATTAGTTTCAGTTTGATAGATTCAATTATTTGTTTCTGAGCTATACTAACAGTGCTTCATATTGCAATCAAGTAACAGTTGCAAGATTGACAAGTTACATAGAAAAAGCTTTCTGTCAACAAACAGACTAAAAGCCATTATTGTAAAGTGTACATTGTGTCCCAGGCCTGGTAAACACATCTTCATTGATCACACAGAACGATAGAAAGATCTTCTCTTGTATAGCTCAATCAAGAACCTTTTACAAAAGCAAAGTGCAAAGAATACTGAAAACAAAATGAGGCTGACATTACAGTCAAACACTAAATAATAGTTTGGTTTAGCCAAGCCATCTGTAACCTTTTAAAACGGTGCCAAAAAAGATTAAATGCAAAAAAAAACCTGACTATTATAACCTCCTGAAAGATCGAAAAGTGACATTGCATTGTTGGATTTATTGGGACCGATGAAAGCGAGGGCTTTTCAGCAAGGAGTTGCCAATGGAAAATAGTATTTTTCAAAGACTATTAAATAGGAAGGACAAGTTTTCAGGGGAAATACATTGATAAATGCCTTACAAGCTGTTTCTTTGAGAAACATATTACTGTAATTAATATGTACATGAAGTCATAAAAAAAAAACTTGCAAAGGGAGGAATAATCTAAAGTTAGCATGACTTTCTATTTGAATGAGCTGCTGTTGATTAGATTTCAATGTTATTAATTACCTAATTATGACTTCCTTTGTTTGTGATTTTTCATCCTCGTGTGTCATTTTTCCTGCTCATTTGTAACGTGATCATTTCGGACAAAAGTGACCAAGATTCTGATAGTGTGTCTTGTTGTAATCGGACTCCATCAGAGGAGGAATGGTAATTTTCAGCTCTGATAGTGCAAAGGTGAGACAGTTCCGCTGCACACTTAGCCGCTGCTGGTTTGCCCCTTATGTCTTGCCATCTGGAGGAGGTGAGCCCTCTAATCTCTGGGTCCCCTTACATATTAGCATAACCCTGTAGCCTGAATAGCCTTATGGAAATGATCTTTTGTAGGGCATTCCCTCTCAGCATAACCCAATATCACCTGGATGTTTAAACGTATTCCTCACTGTGGAAATCTGCCTTCCCGGGGGTAACATGGGAGAATTCTGTCAGGGCCACAGATTTTATAATAAAGTAATTCCTTTCAATTACATTAAATCTTCTGAGATTTTTCACAGTTAGAATTACAAGATTTGTCGCAGACAAAATACAGAGGTAAAAGATGCTTCTCATTATTCCTGGTACCGATCTCTGAGGGCTTAGAATTCAGAGCAGGTTTTGTTAGTTTTTGGAGACAGTATTGAAAGATATTGTACGAATGTGCATACACTGGCACTTAATGATGCCACAAAACTCTATATTATTCCATTCATCTATTTTAATGGTGGCACCACAGATTAGTGCCAGGTCGTAGTTAGAAAAACTGAGAATGGAGGAGATTCTGGCAGCCGAATGATGTAATGCTTTGTGTGATAAACTGGGAAGACCACAATATCATGCCCATTACTCTTGACGTGGAAAGAAACAGATTTCATCCACATATACAACATCTCTCACCATCATCAACACCCCTTCCACCTTTTGTTTATGACATCTTGTGCAATCTCTCCTTTGCCTCCGCGTAGTACTGGCCTTCTATCCAGTTTCACCTGACCCACCCCCTTTAACATTTATATTTCACCACATTTCTACTTCTCTTTAGTTTTGAAGAAGAGTCATACGGACCAGAAACGTTAGCTCTGTCTTTCTTTCCACAGATGCTGTCAGAGCTGCTGAGTTTTTCCAGCAATTTTTGCTTTTGTTTCAGATTTCCAGTATCCGCAGTATTTTGCTTTTATTTCATCCACACACACACTGGGAGACACCTAGCTGATGTCAGGCAGTGGGAACGTTAGAGGAACAGTCACTTATTTACACTTCTTATTAGACGATTGCACAATAGCATTTGGATTCAAGGACAGGCGTGACAAAAACTCAGAGGCCATGGAGCTGTTGTCTGCACACACTTTCATCTGGAGAAAATAGTTGTGCTAGGGGTGTGGAAAGGAGGATAATAACAACATTTAAAAGGTAGCATTTTGATAACAGCAGTATTAATCTATTGAAAATCTACCATCACGTGGGCTGAAGGATGAGGGTTGAAATAAAGTGCTTCACCACTCGCCTCACAATCAGTAAAGTGTGAAAAGATGATCCGCAGTTTTTTTGTTTGTATATAAGTGTGAAAAGATGTCTGTTTTCAAAACTCCTTAACTCGTTGAGCCCTTCCTCTAACCCTCCCCGCAAATGGAGTCTTTTAATAAGATTAGTGTGTTGAGCCCACACGTGTGAAGACAAAGTTGGCTAAAGTAGATTGGGAAAACTTAGTAAGTAATAAGACGGTAGAGAAGCCGTGACAGATATTCAAGGAGATACTTCATAACTCTCAACAATGGCATATTCTAGTGAGAAAGAAAGCCTCTAGGATGGCTGCACTATTGATGGTTAAGAAAGTTAAGGATGATATCAAATTGAAAGAAAGGGCATATGAGTTTGTGAAGATTAGTGGTAGGCCAGAAGATTGGAAAAATGTTAGAAACCAAAAATGGATGGCTTACAAAACTAGGTTATGAGAATAACTAGCAAGAAATAGAAGGGCACTATAAAGACATAGGGCAGAATTCTCCCCCCATCTGGGGGGGATGTTCAGGAGTGGGCGCGCACGGGCCCAACCAGCGCTATGCGGTCCCTGTGTGGGTGGGGGGAGAGGGGGGGGGGTGTTGGTGGTATTCCATAAGCTGAGAGTGTTGCTAAATGCTGCCTCAGGGAGATCGGCACCAAACTTAAAAATGTTAAATGTAGAAAAATAAAATTTCCCTGACATGTCCCCTCATGTGACACTGTCACGTGAGTTGGGACGTGTCCATCACTTTTAATTAAACTTTTATTAAATTTTTAGAAACCTACATGAAGCCTCATCCCGCCCATGGATGAGGTTTGATGCTTTTTTTGAAGGCCGCCAGGGCTCGCGGCCTCCCCACCAACAAGGGCAGGTCCTTTAACTAGTTCAATTTGTTTTTAAATGGCCTCAATTGGCTGTTGATAGGTCGGCGGGTGCACAGCTGATTCAGCTACGTCCCTGCTGACCTGAAAATTGAAATGACGCGGGGTGACGCTGGGAGTTCTGCCCGATGTCATCCCACGTTATTTTATGCGTCGGCGAGCAAGCTCCCGCCCCCTGCTCACCGACCGGAAGACCCTGCCCATAAAGACAGTAAGGGCTTCTACAAATATATAAAAAGGAAGGGAGTAGCTAAAATTAAATGTTGGTCCCTAAGAAGGTGAGGCTAAGGAATTAATCTTGGGAAACAAGGAAATGATAGAGACCTCCAACAATTATTTGGTATCTGTCTCCATGATAGAAGGCACAATGAGCATCCCAATATTAATGAAAAATCAGGGACGGGAAAGGGAGGGAGGAACTAGAGAAAAAGCGCTAGGAAAATGAATGGACTATAGGCTGACAAGTCCCCTGAACCTGATGGCCTGCATCCTAGGGTCTTAAAAGCTACAGAGATAGTGGATGCATTGGTTGAAACCTTCCAAAATTCCTTAGATTCTGGAATGGTCCCAGCAGACTGGAAAACTACAAATGTAGTGCCCTTTTCAAGAAAGAGGGAGATCAGATAGCAGGAAACTATAGACCAGTTAGTCTAACATCTGTAATTGGGAAAATGCTGGAATTCTTTATTAAGGAACTAGTAGCAGGACATTTGGAAAATCATAATATAATCAAGCAGGGTCAACACAGCTTTATGAAAGGGAAATTGTACTTGTCAAATTTATTCGAGTCCTGTAAGGATGTACCCAGCAGGGTGGATTATGGAGAACTAGTAGATGTGGTATATTTGGATTCCCAAAGGGCATTCAGTAAGGTGCCACATAAAAGGTTGCTGCACAAGATGGTGTAGGGAGTAATATATTAGCATGGATAACTAACAGGAAACAGAGAGTCAGGATATATGGGTCATTTTCAGGTGGGTAAACTGTAACTATTGGGGTGCCACAGGGATCAGTGCTGGGCCCTGAACTAATGACAATCAATATGAATGACTTCGATGAGGGGGCTGAATGTTTTTTAGCCAAATTTTATGACCATACAAAAGAAGGTGGAAAAGCAAGTTTTAAGGACACAAAGGCAGGATTTTTCATTCGGGGTGGGAAATGGTTGGTAACATTTCCTGGCCCTGAAGCCATGTGGGGAAGCAGTCATTGGCCCAGTTTCATGGAGGGTATGGGGGTGTTCCCTTAAGTTAGACAGGTTGGGTGGCCAATTAACAGTCACGGGTGTGGGAATGGAGTTGGCTAGATTTAAACAGACCACAGCAGCCATTGCTGTTTGAGTGCTCTAACCTCAGATTTGAAGATATTAAATTGAGAGGAGTTGCAATGTCTCAGGAGAGTCAGTGATCTGGAGGCTGAGGTAAAGCAGCCCCTCAATTCACCGGTGCAGAGCTAGAGGATCTCCTGGATGCAGTGAGGGAGAAGCAGGAGGTTGGTCCTCTTCTCAGATGGAGAAGGCCACCCTCCCAAACCGAGAACCTAAATGTGGATAGCTGACACAGTCAGCAGTGTAATGCACACAAGTTGGATCCAGTGTCGGAAGCGGTTCAATAGGACCTGATCCACTCTGGCAAGCTGAGTGCAAAACCCCTCGGAGCAGGCCTCCTGGTATTCACCCTCCAGCTGAGGAGCCTGAGAATGCTTGCTGCTCCTGAATATGGGAGGGATGTGTGCCCGGGACACTTACTGACACCTCAGAATGGCTCAGCGTCATAGTGCTGCTGGGGAGATGCCAGCACTGAAGTGTGCAGCTTCTAACGCAATGCCTTTCAACCAGCATCCCTCAAGTAAAAAACAAGTGGAAAAACTGTTCGAATGAGTTGGAACAGCTGGTGTTGACCATAGAGGACTGCAGTGTCTTATTGCTGTCTGCTTTGGCCTTCGAGGAGAAACAAGCCCACAATGTCTGGGAGAGGGCCTACACTGAAGAAAGGGTTTCCGATCTTCACATGATAACAGCAATGTAAGAGGGAGCTGTGGGAATGGCCCGGATTGCGGGCCATTAGGAGGAAGTTGGGCAAGGTGCTATGGGCATCGGTAGTGTAACTGGTGATTACAGGAGGCAATGCATCCATTTAGGGGAAGCATTTCTCTCCGGCCCAGCCGACAGCATCTGAAAACTGCCGAGGTTTCTGGAGGTTTCTGCCCTCCAGGGCTAGTTCTCATAATTTCTTTCTGTACAAGACAAAGAGACCAACTCTGCACCATCATCGAGCTAAGAGCAGCAGCATCAGACCTCCGAGCAAGCAGTATCATTCCTCACAGGTACACCCTCCACCAGCGCAGATACAGTCACCTCGTTGGGTTTCAATCACTGTTAGATAGGGTGGCACTGGGTGATGAGCATGTCATGGGTGAGGGAGGAGGTGAGAGGCAGAGGGATGGAGGACAGACACAGCCCTTCTCAGCTGGACACAGATGCAGAGCCTCTGGAGTCACAGGAAAGACAGCTCCACTTAGATCAGCATCAATAGATGTGCTGCTGCATGTCAGAGTTCCCTGAGGTAGTGAGGGGGCATGGGCTGAGAATGGAGGAACCCATTCAGCTCATGTGCACTACCAGAGCTCAGGGCTTGGAGTACATGAGCTCCTCCATTGAGAGAGTGGACAACATCGTGGAGAGCTATATGCAGTAGCTCTTGGAATAGATTCACGAACTTTTTTTTATTCATTCATGGATGTGGGCTTTGATGGCAAGGCCAGCATTTACTGCCCATTCCCTAATTGTCCTTGAGAAGGTGGTGGTGAGTTGTCTTCTTGAACTGTTGCAGTCCATGTGGTGTAGGTACCACCCACAGTGCTGTTAGGGAGGGAGTTCCAGGGTTTAGACCCAGAGACAGTGTTATGATCCCAGCTGAGGTTAGCACTGGACAAGCATGATCCCAGAGTGGAGCCCAGCTTGATAGATCCTAACTTTTATTTGTTTGTTTAGTTACATGGAGAGTGGCTACCGAACAAAGCCACCGGAGTCAGCTAATGAACATTTAACAAAATAATAAAACATTTATTTAACAAGAAAAGGTGAACTATAACACAATCCTCCTTCAGCCATAACTATACCTTTACAGATATATACAGATTTGTAAGGATAACACAAATTACAAAAGGTATCTTATACTCTCATGTGCACAGTAAGTACACAATGTAAACCAATAGGCACCCAGTGGTCAGACACACCACACTCTGAAACCAAGTGACAGATGCTACGGATTTCTCTTCAACTCCCCCCAAACGTTTGTTACACTAGTCTCACTGAACTCTGTCTTTCACTCGAGGGTTTCCAACCTCCACCTTCCAAGAAATCACCTTGGAATCTTCTCTTAAACCAACGCTTTCTCTCAGAAGCCTTCTGCAAGGGTTCACCTCCAGAGTTTCAAACTCTCCCTCCGATGTTCCTCTCCCCTGGTTCACCAAATGCATTCAAACCTTCCTCCACGCATTCTCTCTCACTGACTCAGCTGTCAACAGTACACCACTGCTTCATATGCCCATGGTAAATAGTTACAGATCTTCAGCTGTATCTTTGGACCTTCCGACTTCTCACAAGCCTTTATATTGCTTTGACTCTGCTTTCTGCAGCTTGAAACTTTAAACTTGAAGCTTGGAGCCTTTCTCTGCCCCTCACTCTTAACTTCACTTAACAGGACTTTTTCCAGGGTTGTGTCCTTCTATTGACTCGGAGGTCTGCTTTGGACTTTCTCCTGTTTCACTGCCCTGGATTCAGAGACTTTCTCTGTAGCTTGAGGCTTGCTATCTGTCCCTTCTAGGTTGCTTCTGCTTGACAGCTGTCTTCAAAAAGTGAACTCAAAAATGGGTGTGTGTCTGTGGGAGGACCTGCCTCTCTGGTCCCCTGTTGCTAGGCAACAGCCCAGTTTTTCTACTGTTACGTTTGCTCAACTTCTCTCACAATAGTAAACTCTCATTAGAATCTCTTGGATTAGAGGGCCTCAGCTGAAATAAACCTGAATTTGATGATTCCTGATGCTTCTGGCATCTTAATGACACCCTTGAGAACCGTGCTGGACATGGTCATCTCCCTGTGCCACCAGGACACCTCTCTGTTCTGTGTCTTCCTCCTCTTTCATCTCTTCCTCATCCTGCTTTTCCACTCCCTACATTGAGCTGTGTTCCTCTAAAGCCTCACCCTCTTCAAGGTCCACACGTCTGGAGGGTCATGTTATGGAGAGCAGAGCAGATCATCACAATCAGCGAGATCCCTGCAAGAACGTACTTCAGGGCACCAACCCATCCTGGCACTCGAACTGCATCTTCAGAAGCCCGATGGCCTTCTCAATGACTGTACTAGTGAAGGGATGGCTTCAGTTGTAGCGCCTTTATACCTCTGCCTCAGTTTCTCCTAGAGGGTCACTCACCTCCTCATCAAGAAATATCCCTTGTCCTGTAGAATCCATCCACAGAGTTTCGGTGATGCAGTGAAGAGCTGCAGCACTGGACAAGTGGATGATGAAGGAGTCATAGCGGCCATGAGGTAAGTGAGAGCACACATGCAGGAAGATTCTGTTATGGTTGCAGACCACCTGAACGGTGAGTGAATGGGAGCTCTTCCTGTTGATGAATCTCATTGGGCGCCTCAGTCAGTGCCTTGTAACCAAAGGTGCTCTACACTTGGGGCAACAGTGTTGGAGGCAAAACCCACTGTCCTCCGTGCCTGCGAGGCCCTATCTGTCTGGAATTAAATGTATTGTCCAGCTCGCGCAAATAGGATATCAGTGACCTGTGAGATACAATGCTGTACAGCCATTTATGAGACGCTGCTCAGGTCTGCAGCTGATCTAAGGAAGGAGCCAGGAGTGAAAAAGTTCAAGGCACAATGGCTTTGACAGCTTCTGACAGTGCACAGTGAACCAGGCTGCAAGATGTGAGGTCTCTGGCAACAAGGGCACAGATATCAGTGACTAACACCCTGCAGAGTCACACTCTCTGGCATCCCTGGTTCTCAGTCATCTCCAGGTAGCTCCTTCTTCACTGGGGGATCCTATGCTGGGCGTATGGCCTCCATCTCCTTTTTGCCCCTCATTTCCTCTCCTCTGCCCTCCTCTTAATCCTTATTGCCACTGGGCCCAAACTCTGAAAGCCACACCTCCAATGCCTCTCCAGTTGCAGCCTCTCGTGTGCCCAGGTGTCTCCTCAGCTATGCTTGGCTGCCTTGCTGCTGCATCTTTTGCTCCGGTAATGCCAGGAGGTTCACTCAGTTGATTCCTGAAGTGAAAGGGTTGTCTTATGAGGAAAGGAAGGGCAGGTTGAACTTATGCTCATTGGAGTGTGGAAGAATGAAAGGTAATCTTATTGAAACATACCTGCAGGGGCTTGCCAGAGTAAATGCTGAGAGGATGTTTCCCTTTGCGGGGTAATCTAGAACATAATGGGCACAGTTTCAAAATAAGGAAATAAGGGGACCCCATTTAAGGCAAAGAGGTATTTCTCCTCTGAGGGCAGTGAATCGTTGGAATCCTCTACCCCAGAGAGCTGCGGAGACTCAATCATTGAATATATTCAAGGCTGAGTTAGACAGACCTTTGAGTTATAGGGGAGTTGAGGGTTTTGGGGAACAGGTAGGAAAGTCGCCTTAAGGCCACAGTCAGATCATGATCTTGTTGAATATTAGATCAGGCTCGAGGGACCATCCGGTCTTCTGCTGCCCCTATTTCTTATGTTCTTGTATTTGTTCTTGGCTGCAATCCATCTTTGGTAGAACACAGGTAGACAGAATCAAGCAGGCACAGGTCACAAGGTCACAAGATAACTATCGACGAGGAAGGCCATTCAGCCTATCTTTGTTTAGTCATCCAGAATGGCCCTAAATTACCCTACTGCCTCCTCCACTTGATTCTGAAATGATTTCAGGCCTCTTGCTTCCAATATAAGAACTTCCTGACAATAATTTGATCTATGTTTATAAGTTAGTAATTACCTGAAGTTCCCTTTCCCATACAGTTTCGAACTGTCAATGTATCTTATAAGACCAACTCTCAGGCATCTCCTTTCCATGAAATGTTTCTTGCCTTTCTTGACAACTTAGACCCTTAAAATTAGGGATCAGTAGTGTGATTCTTCTCTGCATTACCTCCAAAACCGAGTGTCTCACTGACTAGAACTGGATACAATACAAGAACTGGGTACAAAAGCAGAAATTTCTGGAAAAACTCAGCAGGTCTAACAGCATCTATGGAGAGAAAGACATAGTTAACGTTTCGAGTCCGTAAAAGGACTCGGAACATTAACTCTTATTCTCTCTCCATAGATGCTGTTAGACCTGCTGAGTTTTTCCAGCATTTTCTGTTTTTGTTTCAGATTTCTAGCATTTGCAGTATTTTGCTTTTATACAAAAACTGGGTAGTCTTGATCAAAGCACTATAAATTTTCATCACAACTTCCTTTAACTTGTTTTGTTTTTTTTTGTTTTGGCTGCATAGTTCATCATTCTATTGGCCTTATTGATTACTGCACTACACTTATTGGATATATTATGAGTCTACTATGTTTACTGGATCATTTTCAATGTGCACTGATTATGTAGAAATTACATAGAGATAGAACATTCAGCTCAATCGGTCCATGTTGGTGCACATCCTCCTTATGATCGGTCATCCTAATTTCATTTGCCCGTGTTTTTCCCATTTTAGTTTATCTTGCTTTCCATCAAATATCTAAGCTATTCTTAAAGTTCAATATTGTTAGTTCACAAATGTTGTTAAAATGGCTATCTGTTTTACTTTTTCTTCTAATATGCAGGACCTTACATTTTACACTTCATCTGCGTTATTCTGTCCACTTAAATATTCCATTCACTTAGTAATTTCTGAGCTGTCTCTTCCAATTCCACATCCTCTCCTTGTTTAGTATCACCTGCAAATTTGACCATTGATATAACTTAAAAACAGTGGTGATCCCAAAACCAGTCCCAATCCCAACACCAATGCCTTAGTTCCGGAGAAGAATTCATTTTGGACTCAACGTTAACTGTTTCCCTCTCCACGGATGCTGCCTGACCTGCTAAGTTTTTTCTAGCACTTTCTGTTTTAATTCAGATTTCCAGCATCCGCATTATTTTGCTTTTAATATACCAATCCCTTAGGCACCCCCTGCTCTGACATAACCTCTCAGACAAATACCCATTGTTTTATACCCTTTGGCCCATTCCCTATCCACAGCCAAGATTTAGCCTGAATGTCACAGCTTTGAGCTTAACTAATAGCCTTTCATGAGGAACTTTGTCAAATGTCTTCTGCAAACCTAGAAATGATCAATTGTAAAGTGCACTGAATTTGATCCAAACAAGCATTTACAGCTGATGAGGACTATTTTATGGAGTGGCACACAGATTTCTGATACAATCAAAAAAAGAATTAGAGCCAACGCAGTTACTAATGAGAATCATACACCTCCAGTTACTTTCTATATAGTATAAGTGGGAAATGCCTCAAAATTCTCTTATGCTTAGAAAGCATATTACATGAACAGATCCAATTGTGCCTCCAATTTGTTTCCTGTTGTGTATACTATTACTTAGGACCCTCAGATGCTGAGGAAAGAACATTATCTTAGTGATGTTTTCCATCTGTATTCCTGAAAAACGCAAGAATGGTTTTGGTGAGTAGACTAAATACATCAGAAGGCAGTCTTGCTTCATTCACTCTTGGTTTTATTTAGATGAAATTGGAGCTGTCATGTCAAACGTCAACTCTGGAACTTTCCGAGGGAATTTTAGCTGCATTTCAACTGTCTTGCTATAAAATAGATGACGATCCAACAACAAATTGGGCTCAGTTTGTGAACTAAAGGACATTGGACCACTGTTTTTGGACATAGGAACAGGAGTAGGCCATTCAACCCATCGAGCCTGCTCCACCATTCAATACAATCTTGGCTGATCATCCACTTCAATGACTTTTCTCCACACTTTATGGTGCAGGTCTGCTAAAGGGGGTGGTTGAAAAATGACAGGTAAAAACACCCATTAACGATGTAAAGGCCTAAATAGTAACAATGAGTGTTTCTGCAAATTTTTCTGGGGCATTAGATACAATTTCTCCCCATTGTTTAAAAGGTTTGTTTCCCCCGATTTGATACGTTGATCAGTTAAGGCCCTATCTCAACCTTGGGATTTGTTAGTTGGTTTGCCCAATATTTTCTCTCAGTTTTCCAATATGGTAAATACCGAATTATAGAAAGTCTAAATCATATCACTCATGACCAAGTAGACATCCCCCTCGAATCAAAGGACATCTGAAGGTATAACCTCTAACATAGGCCCAATTTTAATAACATTGCAAGGTGTCATTAGTTATGGGTTCTACTGTACATTTCTAACTCAAATTAAATGGTTTCTTTTAAATATGCATACACTTCTGATTAAGGCCAGATGACACTATTTTTGGAGCAGCTTCTGAACATTGCCTCAAGCCATTGACAAATGTGACTACATCAATGGAAGCAAAATTGGATTACTTTTGAAAGCAAGCTGAAAATAATCAAGGATCCTCGATAAGATGGAACTGGAGAAGACAGTCATTCGCAATGGAATGGCTGCTGGCACAAAATTTAAAATCAACTGCCTGCACCGGAGAAATAAGAACAAATAAGGCGGCAAGCGCAAAGGAGACCACACTCATGAACATGCACCTAAAGTAGAGTCCCAATAGCCTCGCGCAACTGTTTTAATAAAGGCAAACTCGTTTACTTCTACATGCCACACTGAAGGAAAGTAAAGTAACATTTGTTGTGTATCTCACATAAATAGATAACTAAGTGGTCCTTTTCTCACAAAAGAATTCTCAGCTGCTCTGTGATGACTGGCTCTACAGCAAAAAAACCCATATAATTGGTAACAGCTGAGATGAGCTTCATTTAGATGCAGCTGAGAGATCTGTTGCAGGTTGCACAGGAGTGTGAATTACAATTCTGACAATGTCAAGCAGTTCATTCAGTTTTTTTTTACATAAGTGAGGATTTTAGAGAATTTTGGGGGGTTTCTTGTTCTATTATTTAATTTAAACCATAGTTGTAAGTCATTTTCGTCTCTGAATGGGTGGTAACAACAAGCCCAGCAGGTAATTCACACCACATTAAAAACTGTTGGTGCAATAAGAAGACTAATCATGGTAAGCTTCTAGTGACAAATTACCAACTGCAAATTAAAGCTGTTCTGACTGTCGATAGTAATGATGTGGTTATGTAATACTACGTTCATAATGAAGTAGTTTTAAAATTTTAAAGGCACAAGACCCCATGTTCTTGCAGACGCAAGAGCACAAACAAAATTTACTGTAGAACGGCTGGTGCTTTGCTCCTGGGGCTAGCACAAACATCTTGGTATCCAGGCAGAATTTTTACTTCCCTCATCCTTCTTCCCTGTTAGCTTTACCAGTGGGAACTGACTGCTGCCTCTTATAAAGTATTGGAGCTTGTGCTGGTAAAGGGCCAAAATGCTGCAATTCCTCCCTCGCAGATGATGATACTGATGCCAATTATCCTAAAGGCAAAAAAGAGATGGCAGGATGCGGAGGTCATGTCTATAGCATAATAATAAATGTAAACATTCAGTAACTTAGTAGGCCGATAAAACATGTACATTTTTCTTACAATCTCTTTTACAATTAAATGATTTATGGCTGAAAATCATTACTTTGTGAATCTGGAAATTTCAAAGGTTCGCAGGATACTTGTGGAAAATAACTAAAGTGCAATAAAGTTACATCTTGTTCCCCAACTGACTTGTCGTGACTCACTCATTGGCTTGGTTTTCAATCCCTGCTCCTTTCATTCTGATCTGGTGGTGTTCACTCTTAATCATCGACTCCAGCCTGTATTCATCTTTGAACACAGTATGTTTGTGAATATCTGCACTGCTCTTTCCTTTGTCGCTGTTTCCAGGTACACATCATAAATTATAGAAAATTGCATAGAAGGACTGTTTTAATTCAGGCAGTTGTTTAAGAATCAAAATCCAGGAAAGAGGTCACTGAGACCTCTAAGTATTTTAATTATGTTAATGGATTATTATTATTGCAGTGCAACCAAACTTTGCACTGTGCAGTCAGGCTCTTATATCTTGTATTGTATTCCTTATTTTGAGATATATTCCATTAAAATGATTTGTAGTTTATTGTTTATTCAGAAACAAATCAGTCTGCCTTTAGCACCCTATCCCTTAGTCAGATGCACAAACTGTATTGATGACTCTAAGAAGGCGAATGTTTTCCTTTAAATTGGCAGTGTAATCAAAATGTTTGGATAACTATAATGAAAGGCACTGCAGAAATGTCAATTGATTATTACATAGTGATTTTTAAGCACCAAAGCTTTGAAGGTTTCTTTCTCTGTTGCACAGAGTTCAAAACCAGTGTCTTGCATACTCATCAAAAAGAAAACTCAATCAAAATGAGTGACGTGAAAGAAGAAATAGTTCAGAGGCTGATAGTTTGCAGTAATGTGTCACTAGGCAATGACAGTATGTTTTCTTACGAAAAGAATGAAAACGTTTGAATTACATTTGCTTTGAAAATGCTGGAATTCAAATTTTGGAATGTCCTATTTATTTAAAAGTATGTCTAATTTTTTTTGTTTCTTTGCTTATCTATAAAACATCCAGTCAAATCTTTTACATTGAAGTTATTTAGATTACATTTGCAAACCTGCATCCTTTCCAGCCTTGAAATCACTATTATAAATCAGTCCGGACATTTAACAAATTAAGCTGCAGAAAGCATTCTCACATGCATCTAAAGGCGTCAGTTTAATTGTCTTTCAGGATGTAGGGAGAAAATAGCATTGCAGGAAGAAAAGGGAATGCTCAAATCAAACCTCAAAATGATGTATTAGATATTTAGACTGGCTAGAATCCACAGTGTGAATATTGATGCTTCTGGGACTCGCATAACAAAATCACTTGGCACACGATCTCAAAGTCCTTCCATATAGCTGATGCTCAGACTGACATACCGAAACAGTACATAATAGGGGTGATTTCATGATATGCTGCTCCTGGTATGAAGAAGCGCTTACAGTAAATGCATCTTGAAAAATCACAGACATTCAGCTTGCGATTTTCCACCTATTAATCGTAATGGATGAAAAATCACAGCCATGGTTTTCCTGAGGCACGCTCCAATGATTTTCCTGAGGCTAGGTCTTGCAAATTCTCCGAGGCAAGTTCCTACGATTTTCATGAGGTGTAAGACCTGTGCTTCATACCAAAAATGCTGCATCATGGAATCACCCCTATTGTTCCTGTAAATGCTGCTGTTTTAGGAGTATGCAGGGCCGGCAAAGGGTCTACTGTCCATCAAACTCTTCATTCAATGTTACAAGTTCCTCCAGGGCCTTACCTTCGTGTTTTCATCACTCTTTATCTCTCACCACAATCGCATTATTTCTCTAACTCTGGCATTCATTTTCATCTTGATGTTCCAATATTGGTGTCAGAGGTTTCAGTTGTTACAACCCTAGGCTTTAGAGCTACTTCCAGTTCCTTTCCCCCTCTCAATTTTCAAATGACTTCTCAACACCTACCTATTTAACCATGCCTTTGGTCACCTCTTCTAACACCCCCACTTATCCTTGGTGCTCAAGTTCTGTCGCAGCTCTGATCGGTTGCAAATGGAAGGCATGTGGCATAATTGGATGCAACTCTCAATGGTGTGTAAAATTGTAGTTGTCTTACTTTCCAAGGTTTGTCGTGACATGCAAGACACCATAAAGGCACTGCAGATAATTGCTTAGGGTTTACCAATATAATTGGTATGTAGCTTGAAGGGAAAGGAACTGTTTTGGCTGTAGACAAGAACCATATAAACGATCTGTGGTAAAAGTATGTTTCGGTGACCAATAATTTCAAGGTGTGCCTTCAAATACAGTCAAAAATAAAACACGCAACAAGATACACATACTAAAATATAAGGCATTAATAATTCAAGTGCTCTTTGTATGATAGAGAAAAGTAGAACCATCTGCAAGCCTTAAACCTGGCCATGGGAAATGTGAATTGAAGTTTAATGCAGGAATATCTATTGGAAAGGGTAATTTTATGCCACCTGTATAAATAAATTACACCCAGTATTAGTCATATTTTTGCTTTCCTGAGAAGTGGTGTGAGCCAGCAACAAAACATTAAACTAATTTTACAAGTTTTATAACTAATGCCTAGTTACTGTACAGTTTTCTTTCAATCATAAGCTTTTCATCTTTACAAGAAGAGGACTGTCACTCAAATCTCTAGGGACTCAGCTTCACTGTGTGAGCCAATCCAATATGTGTAGCAGCTATGTTCTGTGGAATGAAGTAAAAAGATAGAGCCACTTGCATCATTCTGAACACAACTTTGTATGATACAAGTCCTTCTAGCTTTCTGTATTTGTATCATCACAAAGTGAGAGCAAAAAAAAATATGTTGGGATAATCAATGTTTGCTTGACCTTTAATGCTTTAGTACTGAAAATAGTTTCGTGTTTACAGCAGTGTTGGCCAAGTGTTGTATCCTCCAAAATACTGAATACTCCAGAAGCCTTGAAGTTGAAATATGTTTACTGCTTCACCTCGTTTCTCTTATTCATTCACGAAACAGAACCCATTCTATATTAATGAATTTTATCCATTCATTTTGCTGAAGATTTCCACATTTTTTAAATATTGAATATGATGATTCAACAGGCCTCAGTTTTTGTTCTTATATCTTAACCTTGAATGCATTTACTTAAATCAAAGAATCTATTGTCATTTTCTGTTTGTTATAGATTGCTCGTGCCTTATGGAGACCTCATTGAGAGTGAGGGGTCCGGTGTTTTTGGCTGTAAGTTTTGCATTGTGCGCAGAATTATCACGGTGTAAATCCATTATTTTCAATTACTGCCAATACTTAAACCCAACAAAAGTAAATACATCAGTTTACACATGCAAATTAGATGCTAGTAGAGTGATTGACCTTTAAAGTTAAGATAGATCACGGTAAGAGTTCTTGTGAGATGCATGCAAACAGGGTACTGAGTACCAAATAATAAGCTGTCAGGCTGTAAGAAACAAGAGGTGCTTTAAAGATTTAGAAGTGGAGCTTACTGGTAGCTGAAGTGCTGAGGAATCAAAATCGAGTCCCCTGCAAGAAAAACAGCTGTGTCCTAAATCCCGCAGAGCACTGCAGGGAAGGAAATCTCTCACTAAATAAATGCTCTGTCCCAGGTCAAAAAATAAAGGGCTAGAATTTCCAGTTTGTTTAATAACATGTAGAAAAGGTGAAATTGAAACTCAGGACCAGAGATCCTCGCTGGGAATATCTGAATGTAACAACTTAGGGGAGAATTTCACAGCGATTCACCATTAATGTTCTATTGTAAAGACTTTAACGTTTCCAACTGCATATTTGAATGTTCGTAGATGTGTTGGTATATTACCGTCTGCTGTTTAGAATAACGGTGCAGACAGCTCTAACATGTAAACTGGGTCCATGCATTTCTTCAGAAGATACTTATTCCACCTTGTTCCTGTCTGGCTCTACTTTTGGGAAAACGTTGGGGATTCTAAGGTGGGAAAGATGTCAGAGCCACAGGTCATGCTGCAGATCTAATGAGGGATCTGTTAAACAACAAGTATGCCAACTGCATTAAGAAGGGAGGTGCTGGTCTCCATGCTTCTTTAGCTGTATATAGCCCATCAGTTTCTCGGTCTTTCTAGTTTTTCTTCTTTCCCTCCTTTATGTTCTTTCTGGCGTCGACTCATCCATGACATCCGCCTACCACTCTCCTGGCCCCAGAGAAAAGGCTCAGCACTGCCAGTGGTGGGGGGGTTGGGAAGAGGGTGAGCGCCAGCGTCACCGTGGGTGCTGGTGAGTGCTTCCGCTGAGCTCCCTGAAGGCAGACAGCTGCCTGCGGGAGCTGCAGGACCTCCACAGAACAAACAAAACAACAAAAACATGTCCATGCAGCACAGTCAAGCACCTGAAAGCATTCCTGATAAAACAAAACCAGTCCCCAGCTACCTCTTTTGATTTTACTCCCTCACAGAGATTTCATCCCGCCCTGGATTGTGCTTCGAGCAAAAATGTGAAGTCTGCCCGGCCGACTGGCCCGTCCGGCAAGCGTAAAAGTGGACGGGCCGCTAAAGGTCATGTTCAATCGCCTCCTTAATGGGCTCAATTGCCCGATTAATCGTCAGCGGGCCCGCTTCCGAGTGCCGGGCCCGCACTCCGAGAGAGTGCGCGATGACATGGGGACGCTCGGCCGACGTTGTCTCGCGCTATTTAACGGCTGGATGGGTCAGGCCCCCACCCACCCATGAGACTTAAAACCCTGGCCCAGGGGAGTGAATGGAAAGTTAGACCAGGGAGCCAGTTTGGCGAGGAAAAGGAGCTTAAAGATGGAGCATTAGGTTACAAGAATAGATGGACACTTTTCTTAATTCAACTACCAATATATGTCCCCTTAGAATGTTGACGATTTGGACAGAGTCAAAAATAATCTTCACGTGAATGTTTAATGCCATTTTCTATATCTTTCAACGGACACCATAAAATCCCGTTTCCCCCTGGTACTGTGTAACGTAATTTTGCCGCTGTGACCACATTTCACTCTGTAGAGCCAAGGTGAACATTTGGGGCAGAATTTTACGAGAGCGGGATTTCACGTTCCCGCTGTCGTCAATGGCATTTATAACATTTTAGGGTCCCGTCCCTACCAAAACAGGGCTGTAATGTTCTGCCCTTGTTGTTTTTGAATAAAAGGAAGAGAATTTGGGAGGTGACTTTTTCAAAGATGTTGTACCTCATATTTTAATGGTGGCTTTCTGATTTCCGAAAGTTTGTAAGGAAGGTAATTCTAACGCAGACTTAGGGCCAGGTTTTTGGGGAGTGGGGCTGACTCTGGAGACCTTTAAAAATGGTGGACGGGACCCAAATGCCGAATCCCTGCCCCCATTTTCAACAGATCCAATTTTTACCAGTAGAGGTAAGGGGGAGGGGTATGAGTTGCATCAACAGGAAACCCAAACTCATCAGGGCCACTTGAACTTTGTGCTGAGTTCAAACAGACCCCATTTTGGCTGGTCCAAGTATCTTAAGCTGCAGTGTGGGAGTCACAAATTGATGGAATGTCATAAACACCCTAGAAGGGTGGATAAGGTCTGTTTAATTGTCATGATCTGAAGTTTGTTAAATCCCCTGTTCTTGAAACTTGAAAAAAATCAGGCTGAATCTGTCAGTGAGAGTGAAAAAAAAATCTCTGCTGGACTGCTTTGATTGACAGGTCATCTGGTGTAGATTAGAAAAAAAAGTTATTGAAACTGCATGAACAGGTGGTAGTGATATTTGTTGACATTTTCCCACCAGCTATTCTTATTAGTATTATTATGTCATTATGAATGCTTGGCTGAGTTTAAAAAGTTATAATTATCTCAGCAAGGGTTTCTGAGTTAACAGCTTGATTGACAGTTTAAAGAGGCTATTAAGGAATTATCTGCCTTTGATGCAGGGTCCGAATAGAAGTTTGTTTTTAAAATGGACTAACCACTTTACATTTAAAAGCTTTGAATGGGTTTTGTGAATGGGAGTTTTATCACTATCAATTGTGTATGAGTGGGAGTCATACTCTATCCATTGAACCTTAGAACCATAGAACACTACAGCACAGAAAACAGGCCATTCGGCCCTTCTAGTCTGTGCTGAAATATTATTCCGCTAGTCCCATTGACCTGCACCCAGTTCATAACCCTCCATACCTCTCCCATCTATGTATCTATCCAATTTATTCTTAAAACTTAAGAGTGAGCCCGCATTTACCACGTCAGATGGCAGCTCGTTCCACCCTCTCACCACTCTCTGAGTGAAGAAGTTCCCCCTAATGCTCCCCCTAAACCTTTCCCCTTTCACCCTAAAGCCATGTCCTCTCGTGTTTATCTCTCCTAATCTAAGTAGAAAGAGCCTACTCGCATTTACTCTGTCTATACCCCTCATAATTTTGTAAACTTCTATCAAATTTCCCCTCATCCTTCTACGCTCCAAGGAATAAAGTCCTAACCTGTTTAATCTTTTCCTGTAACTCAACTCCTTAAGATGCCGGCAACATCCTAGTAAATCTTCTCTGCACTCTTTCCATCTTACTGATATTCTTCCTGTAGTTAGGCGACCAGAACTGCACACAATACTCCAAAGTTGGCCTCACCAATGTCTTATATAACCTCACCATAACATCCTAACTCCTATACTCAATACTTTGATTTACGAAGGCCAGTATGCCAAAAGCTTTCTTTACAAACCTGTCTACCTGTGGCGCCACTTTCAGGGAACTATGTATCTGAACTCCCAGATCCCTTTGTTCCTCCGCTCTCCTCAGTGCCCTACCATTTACTGGGTATGTCCTACCTTGGTTTGTCCTTCCAAAATGTAACACCTCACACTTTTCTGCATTAAATTCCATCTGCCATCTGCCACTGATTTTTCCAGTTGGTCCAGATCCCTGTGCAAGCTTTGAAAGCCTTCCTCGCTGTCCACAACACCTTCAATCTTAGTGTCATCAGCAAACTTGCTGATCCAATTTACCACATTATCATCCAAATCATTGATATAGACAACAAACAACAACGGTCCCAGCACAGATCCCTGAGGCACACCACTAGTCACAGACCTCCAGTCTGAGAAGCAATCATCCACTACCACTCTCTGTCTTCTCCCACACAGCCAATTTCGAATCCAGTTTACAACCTCTCCATGGATACCAAGTGTCTGAATGTTCTGAACTAACCTACCATGTGGGACCTTGTCAAAGGCCTTACTAAAGTCCACAGCCTTTCCTTCATCTACTTTCTTGGTACCTCCTCAAAAAACTCTACAAGGTTCGTTAAACACAACCTACCAAGCACAAAGCCATGCTGACTATCCTTAATCAGCCCTTGGCTGTCCAAATAATTGTATATCCGATCTCTCAGAACACCTTCCAATAATTTACCTACTACTGACGTCAGGCTCACTGGCTTGTAATTACCTGGTTTATTTTTGGAGAATTTTTTAAACAACGGAACAACATGAGCTACCCTCCAATCCTCCAGCACCTCACCCGTGGCTAAGGATATTTTAAATATTTCTGCCTGGGCCCCTGCAATTTCTACACTAGTCTCCCTCAAGGTCCGAGGGAATATCGTGTCAGGCCCGGGGGATTTACCTACCTTTATTCGCTGTAAGGCAGCAATTACCTCCACCTCTTTAATCTCTATCTGTTCCATGACACTACTGCTTGTTTCCCTTCCTTCCTTAAACACTATGCCAGTTTCCTGAGTAAATACTGATGCAAAAAAACTGTTTAAGATCTCCCCCATCTCGTGAGGCTCCACACATAGACGACCACTCTGATCTTCAAGGGGACCAATTGTGTCCCTTGCTTTCCTTTTACTTTTAACATACTTGTAGAAACCCTTCGGGTTTACCTTCACATTATCTGCCAAAGCAACCTCATGTCTTCTTTTTGCCTTCCTGATTTCCTTCTTTAGTATTTTCTTACATTTTCTATACTCTACAAGTACCTCATTTGCTCCTTGTTGCCTATACCTGCTATACACCTCGCTCTTCTTCTTAACCGGATCGCCAATAACCCTTGAAAACCAAGGTTCACTATGCCTGTTAACTTTGCCCTTAATCCTTACAGGAACATGCAAACTCTGCACTCTCAAAATTTCACCTTTGAATGCCTTCCACTTACTGAACACATCCTTGCCAGAAAACAACTTATCCCAATCCACTCTTCCTAGATCCTTTCTCATTTCCACAAAATTGGCCTTTCTCCAATTTAGAATCTCAACTCGAGGACCAGACCTATCCTTATCCATAATTAACTTAAAACTAATGACATTGTGGTCACTGGACCCAAAATGTTCGCCTACACATACTTCTGTCACCTGACCTGTCTGGTTCTCTAATAGGAGATCAAGTATCGCATCCTCTCTCGTTGGTACCTCTATATATTGATTTAGAAAACTTTCCTGAACACATTTGACAAACTCCAAACCATCCAGCCCTTTTACAGTATGGGAGTCCCAGTCAATATATGGAAAGTTAAAATCTCCTCCTATCACAACTTTCTGTTTCTTACGTTCATTTCAAAAAAATCTCCACATGATTCCTGAGGTCTCTCCATGGTGGATACTGGGTGAGTGGCTATGGGGGTGATATGGGAGTTATGAGGGGGCAGGGAATGGGAGTGAGTTGGCATTGAGGTAGCATGGGTTTATGAAGGAGATGGGTAGTGGATGGGAGATGAGGGAGGGTGAGCGGTTAGGGATAGAGGTCTTAACAGCTTCTAAAACAACTGGGACAAAGTCCCAGAGATCTGAGGCAGGCCTTCTAACCAGCCCAACTTGGCACTCGCCTGTCCCCTTGACCATTTAGGATTGGCTCCCGGAGTTGGCAAGCACAACTCTATCCTGCCCCTGCCTCCCTGGAGCGAAGATTGGGTCTAATGAGGCCCGTTAAACCTAGGTGGGTCTGCTGAGTCAGGAAATTACCCGAGCTACGCACCTCGGTAATAAAAATCTGGCCCTTGGTGTATGTTTTTATTTTGAGATTGTTGGAAATTTGATGGGCCAAATGACAGTGGTGGTAGGTAGTGAAAAAAGGAGAGAGGAACGTGTTTTCATTTACTGTCAACACAATGAGGCTTGTATACTAGCTTGCCTGACTGGGAGGAGATTTAAACTCCAAATTTCGCAAGTAACTAAAGATGATCTTGAGTTACTCGTAGTTGCATAGAAGCTGAGTGCTGCAGCCATGTTTGCTACTATTAGCAAGGCTGTGTTAGCAGTGATTCTAAATCCTTCTGCATGGTGTATCTAAGTGCATCCTATTTATTTTTTCGGTGATAGACCTTCCTGTACTGTCTTGCTGACTTCAAAAAAATTATAGCCGCTTACGTTATCAACGCAGACTTATGTAAAGCATGTGTTTCTTGTTTTATGTTTGTTTTACTGCGTTTTCTTTCGGTTTCTCAACAGAGTTTTCTCCCCTCCTCTCCTGAAGTTGTTGTCTCCTTCCTTTTGGTTTTTTTCTGCATGTGTGCCTGATGCCCTCTGGTGCCTTGCTCAAGGAACCATTATTCAATTGTGAGACTTGACAGTGAGCATTGGCAGACCATTCACCAATCCCAGGGGACCAGAACCAAGTCCAATCTATTCCAGATGATGCCTAAACATGTGTCCCTCCAGTAGAAGTTGCTGAATGTTAATCAGAAGCAAAAGCCGTGATCAATACTTTCCTCGCTAAACAAGTAGTGATGTACCATTTAAGATGGGACCAGCTATCTTACAAAGGTCAAATGTGGAACGTTCCAGGTCAGTGTGGTGCAGGTACTGACTGGATAAGCTGACTGAGCTATTTGGAGATCTTCTGTCCTTATTAGTCTAAGCTGATAGTTTAAGTAACTGCTTTGAGGTACTGCTCAGGCAGTGTTACAAAGATATTTTTGCACTCTATTATTTTTCATCATTTATTGTGGATGATGATAATGCTAAGGTTTGGACTGAACAACATCAACTTATATTTATAGTGTCTAGAGGAGCATCATAAAGCAGCATTTGACATTGTGCTACTTAAACAGCTATCAGGGGAGATAATCAAAAGCCCGGACAAAAAGGTAGGTTTCAAGGAGTGTCTTAAAGGAAGGAAAGGAGGTCACGAAATAGTGAGGTTTAGGGAGAGAATTCCAGAGCTTGGGAGTCAGGCAATGGAAGGTACAGCCACCAATGGTGACGTGATTAAAACTGGAGATGCTCAAGGGGCCAGAATTGAAGGGACACATAGATCTTGGTGGGGGTGGGAGGGGTGTGTTGTGGGGCTGGAGAAGAGCACTGAGGGAGGGAGGGTTGAGGATGCCGCAGAATTTACGAATAAGGATGAGAATTTAGTCAGGAAGGCATTCTGCCATTGATGACAGTGACATTACTGGAAATGAGTTTCTGATTGAACAACAACTACAGTAAAAAGAGGGTATAAAATACCTGAGGGAGTGAAAATGCAGATTAACTGCAAAATAATAGGGTGCAAAAATATCTGTACCAGTGCCTGATATAAATACATCTAATTACAAATATGGCCAAATTACTGCAAAAATTATTTTCTTTTGAAGTGCTCCAATTTGGATCAGAAAACAAAAACATAAACAGCTTTATGAATGCAATAGTTTTCCTGAGAAAAGTTTGAACTTCCTTTGTGGTAAATTGATATGACAATTCTTTGTTGCAGTTTCCTGGATGCCAGAGAAATGGCTTGTGGGATTGATTAAGCTAAAAGTCCCTTGGCCACTACTTCCTGTTCCAGTCCTTATCTGTCACATACAGCTGTTGGCTTTTCCATATAATCTTAAGCTTTCCTCAAAAAATCTCATCTGTATGGCCCATGTTTGAAGATAGAATAAAACCACTACACCCATGTTCAGGAAATTTCTGATACACCCATTAAAACAATGCTGGGCTCCTCTAACCACCAGCTTCAGCACTAACTGTTTGCTTAGAGCAAACAGGAAATGAATCAGCACCCTATCTATTTGTGACGTCTTACTCTGCAGGTGTTCAGAAGGGGGCTCTTGACAAGTAGGAGCACGTATGTAAAGCCCAAATCCTTTGTTTTATTTAGGACATATTGCCCCTTATATAAAATTAGTCTAAAATATGTATGAAAAATAATTAAATTGAAGACCATAATGTTTTTGTGCACAACCAATGTGAATCAAACAATGTTTTCTGTACAACAGAACACACTTTGTAAGAAGCTGCTGCTGCACAAGTTGTCCCACTTGGAAGTTTTTTTTGAGAAGGAATACATTTTCAGTTGCACTTGAGGTCCAACCTTTTTGTGGAAGGGAAGGATTGTAAGCCTACTCGATGAGGAGCCAGGTAAAGCAAATGACTGGCAATGGGAGTGAAGTTAAGTAGTTTCTGAACTGGGGAAAACATGTTATGAACGGCTTGAATTCAAGGACAATGGTGTAAAATTGATGGTGCAAAACACCCTTGGTTGCATTAGATGTGTCAGTGGTTCTCTCAATTTGTCTTATTCCACTTTTTGTCACTATTTTTGTCACTATTTTACACTTCTCTTCTTGAAATTTCTTTCAGCTTTTTTTTTTGCTTCCTTTTAATGTGTCTCTTTTCTCTCTTGAATTTATAACAATTACCTGCGATATCTGGAAAACTAAGTTACCATGAATCCTAACAGCACATCTATTTTAATACATTTAAGATGGCAAGTAGGAAAAGCCCTAGCCCTGAAACTACAAGACTTGTTTGTGGTGCTGAGCCTGACTAGGGAATGAGGAGGACTCAAACTGCAAACATTTCCTAAACCCAAGACTTGCCACCTTATTCACATCCCATATTTTGGACGATCTTCTACTCAGGTTTTCTTTTTCACCTCATGCTCAAAGAGGGCAAGTAAATGGCTTGTTGCCAAGACCCTGCCAGGCCTGCTCTGTAAAAATTCCATAAGGAGTCGGTAAGTGGCCCAGGATAATTTACAAACGAGCAAGGAGCTGGAGTAGGCCATTCAGCCCCTCGAGTCTACTTCACCATTTAATAAGATCATGGCTGATCTGATAGTAACCTGAAACCTGCATCCCGCCCACCCCCGATAACCTATCACCCCCTAGCTCACCAAGAATCTATCCATCTCTGCCTTAGAAATATTCAAAGACTCTGCTTCCACCGCCTTTTCAGGAAGAGAGTTCCAAAGACTCACGACCCTCAGAGTGAAAACAATTCAACTTATCTCTGTTTTAAATGGGCGACCCCTTATTTTTAAACAGTGACCCCTAGTTCTGGATTCTCCCACAAGAGGAAACATCATCTCCGCAGCCACCCTGTCAAGACTCCTCAGGATCTTAAAGGTTTCAATCAAGTTGCCTCTTCCTCTTCTAAAGTCCAGCAGATCCAAGCCCAGCCTGTCCATCCTTTCCTCAGAAAGCGACCTGCCCATTTGCCCACTACTTTCCCCCCACTTTACTGAAGGGAGACACCTTGCTTGTTGGTGTCTCCTTCATTGACTAAGCTGAGTGTTGAATTCACTATATGAGAAATAGAGATTGAAAATCCTAATTCTACCATCCTATGATATAACACCATTAGTGTACTAATATCATGTACAGTAAGACTACATAAAAAAACCTCTTTTAATTACTAAAATTCAATTTTAATTTCTTTCTCACATAATAATATGCAAAACATGAAATTGTGTTTGTTTCTTCTTTAATTTTACATTCCATACGTCTGGACTGCCTTTAATTTATTTCTGCACAATCGTTTGGTGATATTCGAAGCTGGGAATGTTGGAAATCTCTCCACTCAATTTTCTTGCTCGCTCGATTTTACAATTCTTGCTGCAGCTGTAGGCACCACTCCTAAAATGGGTGGGAGAATTTATTGAAGAAGTAATGACACAGCGATGACACATGTCCCATTTTCCATCATTAGTGTCTCATTAACATTGAGTGTACATCATGCCTGTCTATAATGTTAGTGCAGCTGAGTTTGATCATGTTTCTTCACTGCTGACAACTACTTAATCTACCAGCATGCTCCCTGTAGTAAGGATCATACTTCCACATGGCTCCCATTTCTAAAGAAGCCACCGAGTGTTTCCCACAGTGGAATACCTCAATATCCTGCTTTTCAGAGAAAGAGAAACGAAAGGAGAATGAACTGTCAGGCAACACAGGAGGGACTTGGCACCTACCCACTAGTAGTGATGGTGGTCTAGTGGTAATGTCATGGCGCTAGTAATCCAGAGGCCCAGGCTAACATGGGTTCAAATCCCACCATAGGCAATGGTGGTAATTGAATTCAATTAATAAAATCTGGAGTTAAAAGCAAGTACCATGAAATTGTTGTTGATTGTCATAAAAACCTGCCTGCCCGGTTTACTCAGGGAAGGAAATTACATGGTTTGGCCTACATGTGACTCCAGACCTGCATCTTGACTCTTAACTGCCCTCTGAAATGGACGAGCAAGCCACACAAATCAAGGGCAATTTGGGATGACTTGCCAGTGATGCCCCTCTGAAAGAGTAAATTAAAAAAACAGAATGGTCAGACCAAAAACAGTGCTTACGGAGATGATACTGTACAAGGAAACCCCTCAATAGTTAACCCGCTTGCAATAAACTCCAAACCCCACACATGCAAAAAATTCTGGGTCTTGTGTGGAGTAGCTGCTCAGTGATTGGTACAACCGGGTGGAACGTGCACTCCACCCACTCATAACTGAAAATTGCAAACAGGATTCCACAAGCTACATATGTAGGCAGACTTCTCTCTGGTTCAAGTAGACATGTTGCGTTCCCATTTACATGTTTACATGCAATCTGACTGAAATACCCGCCAAGATTTTGACCAACCAGCTAATCTTTTCTCAGGTGAGAAACAGGCTGTCAGCAATTGAACATCCTCCTCTCCCTATATCCGCACCCCACGTGCGAAGACTTCCTCCTTGTAGGAGATGAGGTGGCAGAGATTGGGATGGCACTTAAAACCTTACCTGCTTCTATAAGAAGGATGCAAATGTAAGACTGTACTCTGGTTTCCAAAGCTGCAGTCAAACACAGGCATCAATAGGCAGACTATAATGAGGATGAAGACTGATGCATGATTAAAGCAAGGGTTTCAGTGAGCTGTAAACATGTTGTAACATAAAGGGTTACCTTCTGATGGAATGTGCTAATGTATGACATAGATGATGATGTACCACTGACACCAGTCAATCATGTGTTAGACTCGAGAGAGAGAGAGAGAGAGAGAGAGGGAGCTACGTGCCGACTCTGTTACCTGTTTAGAAGCAGCACTAATAAACAAGTGTTAAGCAGACCCCAGAGCGTGTCTACTGTCTGTCTAAAAACCAAGTCCCACACCTAGAATCCAAGACAGAAAAACCCAATCTCAGGACATGGTGGCAGCTCAGAACACTTGAAAGATTGTGAGTGAAGTCCCTAATTTAAGGACGCACCTCCTTTAATGGTAAGCTCTCGAAGTACTTTACCACAGTAGAAGGTAGGAATCCCTCCTTAGTTCAGTGTATTGTTGGAAAATGTGGCTCATTGCTCATTAAACACCCAACAGCACTAGATTTCTGTGTGTGGGGCTTTGGAGTTGGCTTTGACAATTCCAGCTACAGGGCCTGAGCACTTATTTGTAAGGGCCCTCTCTAATCACTCTCAAGCAAGGCCTCCCACTCCGCTTACTTGGCCCAGAAGCAACTTTCATTGCTGTCTCTGAATATCTATCGGCGGGGGTAGGGGCTGTCTTTTGCCTGCTACAGATTGGAAACATTCTCCCAAAATGTTCACTTCTGGTTTCAAATAGAAAAACAATGTTGATGGCTGGCTCCGAAGCCGCTTTTTAATTTACATTTAAACATTACAGCAGCAAAACGTTACCCACCCTCAAGTTGACAAGCCCTGAGTCTGACGTTCTGACAACTCTGGGAACTAGTATTAAATATTCAGATCGATTCAATCCTGAAAACATGAGTAATGGTGAAGAAGTCCTTTACATGTTGATTTATTTTTCACTCTCTCCATTTTTAAGGTTGTTTGCAAAGTGGCAACACAGCCTGTCCGTTCGAGTTGAATCAGAAAGACTGAAAATGCAAACCAGAGGTGGCATTAGTCATGAAACAAGCTGTGCAAGTTACTTTGACTTTTGCCAGCTCAGTTTCTAGTTATTTCTGAGTGTATAAGAAAGTTGTCATCAGGTGCATTGTGATATCCAGTCACAACATTGTGTCTTGGTATTGTTGGAGTTAAAAAAAACAGGCCGTGCCCACTCGGGGAGAATAAATAAACACAGCCCCCACAATTAAAATTAGAAACATACCACTTCTGTCCAGAAAAAATAAAACTCCAAAATCAAAAGAAACAGAATAAAATTGTTTACACTTAAAAATCATTCTTGTGCAGACAACTTCCGAAGGACATTTGAAATACTCAAAGGCATAGGGCAACGTTGACATATATTGCATTGTGGATTAGTGTAACTTTTAAGAATCGTTTTACTTTCATTCTTCATAAACTTTTTATTAGATCCACTTCCCTCCAGAAATGAATCCTATGGTCAAAGTACAGGATGTTAACATTTTAATGCAGGAGCTTATAACAAAAGCAGGCATCACAAATGTACATATTATGAAGACATTTGGAGATCTAAGAGGGACATATCTCTTAATAAAAATGAAAAGCAGAGCAAAGAGAATTAAACTAGTGGAGGTGAACTATGCCATGGGCATAGTGACTTACATTTTCAGAAGGATGTATTCCCATATGTGAGGTGGCAAAAGAAGGTAAAAGCACAAGGAATTAATGATAAATTAGCTGGATAGAAAACTGGCTTGTCAACAGGAAGCAGAAGGTTGTCCTAACTGGAAAAAGGGTCTAATGGAGTTCTGCAGTGGTTTTTGGGTTCTTTATTGTAACAAATATTGGGAGGATAGTATCATTTGTAATATTAGAAAATTTAATAAGGATACCCTCATGTAAACAGGTGGCCAGAATAAATTAGATGCACATCATTCTAAATCAGAATTGGATGCTGTTACATAAGGAAGACAAAACATGTAGTTGATAAAGTGCCATCCATTAACATGAATGATGATTTGGATGTGATTACTGCACATTCACAGAAAGCTTCCAATCAATGTCAAATGTAGTCTGAAAGGCAGTTTGGATTAGAATAATGGGGATCTTGCAAATAAATAAATAGTCAGAAGTCTTCTTTAGCTGGTTTTGAAAATCAGAATATTTGTCTAGAATTTTGTCTTGCTGAATTAAGTAAATTCCATGATAGGGGTAGATAGTGCCTGGGCTCTGGAAGGAAGTAACTTGATAGGCCAAATGCCAAATGTAGTGTTTCGTGAATTAGATAGAAGAGAATAGAATTTTTCTAAAACCCACATTTGAATAAAAGGACCAATTTGTGGAGCGGAATAACACAGTATGGTGGAAACCTGATTGGATACCTGAATTTTACGAGATAGCTAACCCAATTTCTTTGGTTCCTGTTATTCACTTTCTTTTGTTAGGTGTTATAATGATGTTGCCAGCTCTTCACTTTTTCCTGGAATTGTCCTTAAAGATGCTAGCTTTGAATCGATGACAAGAAACGCTAACATAAAGAACTCACACTGACTCACTAGTTATCTACGGGTGTAGCTTTGAGCCAAATGTCATAGAATGTCCCAGCTTCAAATCCTAATCAAGTGTTGAGTTAACTGATCCGAGCCAGTGACTGCTACTGGGGATTGTATAGGTGTAGAGTAAAAATAGGACCAGTCTTGGATTTGATATCATTTGCAGTCCAATAGCCTGATGACCTTTACAACTGGACTCATCCAAAAATGGACTCTTGGAATATAAATAGACAGTTGCTGGGGTTTTCAGGAAAGGAGAAGACAATTGAAAATAATTAAGATGTTAAATATTCAAGCCTTCTTTCACCATCTCTTTTAAAAAAAACTTGCATAGTTTTACTTCTCACTTAACCACCAAATAAAGAAAATCTTCTGTTTTGTCTCTTCCTTATAGGGAAGACCATGTGAAGACTATTATTAGTATTGTTTGGCTTTGAGGTACAAATTTTACAGAAGTTAAAGGAAAACTGAACAGCTTCTGCCATGCAGCGTTGTGTTTCACCATTGCCCCTTAAAAATCAATGGCATCGGAGTATCACCAGATGGATGGTTGTAAGCTGCAGATAATAGGGTTCAGTGCCTGCATTATTGAAAGATTGTTTTGTTCTCTAGCCTACAGAGTACCCATAAATTCTGGTAAGTTTATTTTTAACTCTCAAACATAATGCCAAAGGAAGAAAAATTGGGAGATGTGGACTGGATGGCCATAAATGCTGGCCTAGCCAACAATGCCCATATCCCATGAATGAATAAAAAAAAGATGTAAAATGGACTCCTAACACACCGTCACCTGCCTGTTCTAACCTGTCACACAAAGTCATGATCTATGCCATTGTGAGGTATCTGACAGGCACAAATAAAAGAATTACACGTATGCATGTTGTATACCATGCTGTGAGCTGTTAAACATCTGCCCCCCAAAGCTGTTCTGCCCCCTTTACATCCCCCTCCCCATCCCATGCCCCGTCTGTTATATGGATGAGATGCCAAGTGGAATGATGATGGTTCCATACAGAGAAGAAGTCAGGATACCAAGTCTCAGGTTACCAAATCCAAACGTTGAAAGAGAAAATAGCGTTTCCAAAGAGTCCTCCTCCTGACCTCTCAGTCATGTAATGATGGATACTATTTGAGAGGAGCACCACGGAGCATAAAAGAAAGGAGTAAAACTAATTAAACTGTCCTCTCCCTAAACAAAACCTATCCACAGACTGTGATCTGTCATATTTTTGTGATTAAGTTAAGGAAATTTCAGCTCATGACTAATTCAGGGACATGCTGACAGACTATCTATTTGTTCAGATACCTACACCTGCCCAAACACAACTGAAGAGCTTTCAACCTTTATTGAAACAAAGCTACACAAAGACCAGAAATTGATTCTATAAAGATTCCCTTGTTTGATAAGTGTGCAAGTTGACAACAGACAGAGCTAGGATGTACTTATGGTTTGGTTAAATATCTAACTGTTAATGCCAGCTCTTTTTTAACACTAGGTTTGCAGTTGAAATGCTCGAATGGCAACGAAAGAAAGACGCACAGATCTATTCATAACCATGCCTACTGCTGATAATGAGCACAAACATTTTCAATCTGACCAAAGATTCAAGACAGAAATGTGAATTGTGATCTGACAAATAAGGCAGTCTAAACAAATTCAATAAAACATTATGAGAGCAAAGAGGTTAATGGTCAAAAATGAATTACAACGAGCACAGACGAAACAGCATTATGCTATTTTACCAGTGACATCTACCAGCAGAAATAATGCTATCCTTTCTTACAATGAGTTCAACTGGTGTCTGTCAAATAGACTATTTTGTCATGTGTCCATGTGGGTGGAATATGTTTATTGCGAATTGTGGGGCAGAATTACTCTGCTTAAAACAGGGAGGTGGGAAGAATGCGCAGCTCTCTTCCTCATTAGATTTACTTTATTTTTTTCAAGATCTTTGTGCGCAAAATAAGTGATGAGAGACGGACCACTGGCCATTCATTATTTTAGCAATAAAATGATAGCATAATACCTGGAAAGACATATGAATATAAAAATGTGGATTTAGTGGCTGAAAAAATAACATTGGCAGTAGCAATGAATGCTTCTGCTGGGCATAGTGCCCATATCACCCATTGTGAACTAAATCCTATTATTATATTTGAGGTCTTCTCTTTGTATATAAGGCTGCAACAGTGATCAAAACACTTCAATGTTGTGAGAACTGGACTGTTTGTCATAATGATTTGTAATGTCTAGTGTGCTGGGCAGGAATTCTGGAAAGAGAGCATTGCTATCCATTACTAACCTCTTCAATGTTACTGCACTGCCCAAGGTGTACATGAGCTAATTTTATCCATCTCTGCTCTAAACCAGCTTCTGATTCTGCTCACCTAATCATACAGAAATAGTTCAGTGCTGATTTTAGACCCTTCAGCAAGGTTACCTTGATACCCTCATGATCCAGGGAAGGAATTTAAAAATACAGGACATGGCTTTAAAACAAAAATGCAATTTTGACTTTCCACAGTTTGGTCCCATTCAGCAGTACTTTAACAAGGTGAGTGGTTAAATGCACAGCTGTGTTGTTTTATATTTCCGAAAACAGTGCGGCTTAAGCAGTTCTGAATATATTTACACTGGCTAGTTCTTGATGCACTGTGATCATATTAGCAAGGTGAGAAGACATTTGTGAATTTCAGAACTACACACTTAAAAAGAAAGTGGTTTTTATTATATTTTAAACAGTGTTCCGGCAGCTATATGAGCAGAGGAAGCAAAGTTAGACATTTGTGGAATTATACACCTAAAGGACATGCATTTAAGTGGACTGTTCTGCAGAAGATGAATGTAATGTTTTTAATAGGCCTTTACTTCAGGTTGACTCTCAAATTAAATATCTAATAGTGTATGCTGTTGGTGTTTCATTATTTCCACAGGATTAACACAAAGGAGAATATATTATCAGGTTTCTATGGGGATGAAATTCCTCTTGTCGATAATTTTATTGAAAAATTGTGCTCTATAGTCACACTGACTTTTTCATGAAATATATCAATAGAAGCAATTTCACCCCTAATACCTATTAAATGAAAAAAATCTTTATCTAATTTATTTAATTCTAATTCATATGCAATATTGCAGAGCGGACATTACACACAAGGGGTGATCCTGTCATCATGCGCTCCCTTGCAGGAAAGCCACATGCACAGGGCTGAATTTTCCCTCCGGCGTGTGGGAGATGGGCCGTTGGGTGAGTGTCCTGATGTCACCGCTCGCCATCGCGATATTTGGCTGGGCCGGCACGTGATGATGTCTGACGCGCGCCCACCATTAATTAACGGGCCAGTTAAGGCCCTTGAGGCGCCAGTCAACGCCGATATTTCGGCTCCAGTGCGATCTTGGGCTCGGGCGGGTTAAGAGGGCTCACTGGGATCTCGAGTGTGCACAGTCAAGCTTTTATTTCTGAAAGTTTTTGAAACCTGTCTGTGTGATCGGCAATACTTCAAAACGCATCCCAGCTGCTTGGTCTGGACTGACAACTTTCAGGTCCGCACTCTGCAGTGAGAAATCTTTTTTGGGCCTGCAGGTTTCAGGAAGCCTTCCCTTAGTCTGGGAATGAGAGTTGAACTCACCACTGGAGGCAGCTCCTCAGAGGAGGTAGGGAGGGCTAGAAGGGGGAGGAGGCCAGGAGTGCACATTCAGCCTCCAGAGGAGCCACCTTTGGGAGGTCAGGCGCAGGCACAAGGGGTGCAGGGCCAAGAGATGTACAAGGCAGAAGGGGCTGCAGAAGACGCCACTATCCTGCTGCCAGGGTTTACAGGTGGTGAAGCAGCTACCTCAATATGACTGAGGTGCAGTCCCGAAGGAGGCTCCAACTCTCAAGGGAGACAGTCAACTATATCTATCAGATGATTGGCCCTGAGATCTCCGCTAACTGTGTGGGTGGACACCCCATGCCAGTGGCTCTGAAGGTCACAGCTGTCCTCAACTTCTACGCATCTGTGCCCCCCTTTCCGGCGCAAGATTGGCAGCATGCTACCACTATCACCGAGACACGATCTGGGGAGTACTGGAGTGCGCCCCCTGAGTGGGTGATCTTTGTGGTGTCTCCCAATCAGATGTCCACACTTGTGTCAAGCAGGTCACAGATGCTCTGTTCAGACGGGCATTGACTTTCATCCACTTCCGCTGGGACGAGGCAAGCCAGACACAGTGAGCCAGAGGCTTCACGGCCATTGCTGGCTTCCCCCATGTCCAGGGTGCTATAGACTGTACACATGTGGCCATCAAGGCGCCAGCAGGTGAGCCCAGTGCCTTCGTCAACAGGAAGGGCTTCCACTCCATGAACGTGCAGATAGTGTGTGACCACAGGATGCAGATTCTACAAGTCTGTGCAAGGTACCCAGGCAGCTCCCACGACACCTACATCCTCAGACACTCTCAGGTGCTGGGACTCTTCAGTGCTCCAGCCCAGCTAGATGGACGGCTGCTGGGTGACAAGGGCTATCCCCTCAGAAGGTGGCTCATGACGTCTCTCCACCATCCAAGAACGGAAGCTGAGCAGCAGTACAATAGGAGCCTCCACAAGGCTGTGGTGGAGAGAACCATCGGTCTTCTCAAGACACGCTTCCAATGCCTGGACCGTTCAGGGGGTGCACTCCAGTACCCCCCAGATTGTATCTCGGTGATAGTGGTTGCATGCTGCGCTCTCCACAATCTTGCGCTGGAAAGGGGGGACACAGTGGACGATGAAGATGTCGACGCAGAGGCTGTGGCTACACACGATGAGTTCAGCAGTGAGTCCGAGGATGAGCATGCACAGGGAAATGCTGAGGGGGTAGACACTGGGCATACTCCAGGGAGGCTTTAACCCAATGAACCTTCAGCTAGCACACCGCGCATGGACCTCCAGGACAAGCCTGGGCTGTAGGCTCGATACCCAACACATGAGTGCAAAATCTGCCAGGTTAGGAACAGTCACTAAAGGCCTTGTTAATGAAGCTGAAAGTCCAATCAAGCACTCACTACAATTTTGGAAACCATACAAATGCAGAAGAATAGAGGAACCCTCAACCATGGTGACATATCTGAATTTTTCCTGTCAAGCAAACCAACTTATTCCAAAAAAAAGTGAATAGTGTTACCAAAGAAAACAAATCCTAAGGACCCCATCTCAGGCCAACACAAAAGCACAAGTGATAAACCCCTGGTGTGCCTACGGTGCCTTATGTTTACGTTTCCAGGTGCTATGTCTTGGTGCTGACCCTCGCTGGGAGTGGTATCTGAGACAGCCTGCTGACCCTGCTGTCCTGTTGGCCTTGATGACCTTGGCGGACATCCTCTGGCCCGTGGAGCCTGTGCTGGCCCCGCCTGGGAGGGAGCTGCCAGTTCCACAGATGGTATCTGCCCTGTCATCACGGCCTCGCCAGATGCAATGGTCACTGGCAGAGTGGCAGAGAAGCTGCCGCCCTCATCTGGAGCGCCCTGATAGGATCCCCAGAGATGCCAGGAGCAGGCCAGGCCAGAGGGTAGGGCAGTGGGACAGGCCAGGCCGGAGGGTAGGGCAGTGGGACAGGCCACGCAACAATGTGCCCCTCATTTTTCAGATGACTGCCTTACTGCCCTCCTCGAGGAGGTGGCAGCCCGGCGGGAGGTGCTGGTCCCCCAGGATGGGAGCAGGAGGCCCCCCCACATGATCAAACGTGCCTGGGAAGAGGTGGTGGAGGTGGTGAGCTCCCGTGACGTGGTGCGGGGCACCTGGATTCAGGGTCGCAAGCGCTTCAATGACCTGTTGCGCTCTGGAAGAGTGAGTACAATGTTGGCATTGACCCAGCAGGTCAGCTTTCCCCTCTGGTGCCCCCCCAAGTCTGAGTGTAGTGACTGCAATGAATCATTGACGGTATGTGTCCCTTCGCTGGGTAAGCCAGCAGATATTGCCCATGCTGAGGTCACCCTGAGACCATGGTGAAGAGATGAGTTCCGCCCCCGCAGCATGTGGTACACTGAGACCCACATGACTGTTCTGGGGACAACCTGGAGGAGCTGCACCTGGGCACAGAGCTGGAACTCCAGGACATGTCAAAGTCAGGGTGATGACATGCTGGGAGGGGAGCTTCAAGGTGGCATTGGCACCGATCGATCTGCTGTCCTCTGCACTCCATGTGCTTGCGCCTCCTTGCTATGGAAGGTTAGACCGTGTGGTGCCTAATGCGATGTAGGCAGCATGTGGCTGAGGGGGTGGGGACAGGCCTAGCATCTTTGTGAGAGTGTTCGGCAGCAGCAGGGTGAGGAGGCACTGGAGACCTGCAATGTCCCACTCTGGTTGGGGTGGGCCGTCCGCTGAGAGAGTCCAGGTACAATTAACACTAATCAATGCTGCTTTCCCATTTTCAGGAGAAGAATACACATAATGCCGCAGAGCGGGTGATGACTGGCGTCGGTCATGCGCAGTTAGTGATTCTCAGCTGCTTCGAGTAGGAGGCCCTGGATCTGGAGAGGTGCCATGTGCCCAGGTCCACTGGTGTCGGTGAGGCTGGGGTGCCACGGGCAGGTATGTTTGCCCAGCACTGAGGTCAGCATTGTTCTCCCAACAGCCATGGCAGTGCTGAATGTTCAGTGATTTAATTTTACAACATGGCTTGACCATTGCTTATGGAAGGATGAGCGCATAATGATCCGGGGGACAGGGATGCACATTGACACTGTCTCCACGTTAACTGATCCAATGTCCTTGTTCTTCCTTTCAGCATCAGCAGAGCAGAGCCGGGAGGAGGAGCAGCAGAGACCCCCTCTCACACCTGAAGTCTCACCAGCGTCACACCATCTCTGCCAGGCAGGCACCAGCGCAGATACTAGCACCTCGATGGGAATTAGAACATCAGCTAGTGTCCTGGGACACAGAGGTGAGGGCACTTCACAGTCGCTGGAGGAGCTGGCAGAGACAGAGAGTGCCCATGGTGCCAGCAGTCGGAGGGCTGCAGGGGACCAGGCACATGCTCAGTCGGTGCCTGATGATGTGTCTCTGGAGTCGTCCGCGACACAGCAGGGGCAGGAAATGTGGCTGGGTGTGCGGGAGCATCTGGTGGAGATACATGAGGCTATGCTTGGCTTGGTGTCTGTGGTGGAGGAGTCCACACAGACTATCACCGAAGCAATGAGCCTCATGTCCGAGCGCCATGCATCCTCGATAGAGAGAGTGGCCACTCTCCATGGAGAGGCTCCTCCAGGAGACCTATCAGGGCTTCCTGGTGATATGCTCTGACCAGCAAGCCCTCACATCAGCATTGACCTCAGCTGGTCAGTGCCAGTGTGGGAGATGATCTGGGCACCAAGTTTCCCTGCTCGGTGCCCATCCATTCACGGTGAGCAGGGAGGTCCGAAGTGACCTCATGTTGGCGCAGCAGCTGCCTGGCGTCTCTGCGGCCAGAGGACAACCGCCAAGGTCATTGAGGCCAACAGGACAGCAGAGTCAGCAGGCTGTCTCCAATGCCATTCCCAGCGAGGGGGCAGCACCAAGACATAGCACCCGGAAACATAAACATGAGGCACCTTAGGCACACCAGGGGTTTATGACTGGTGCTTTTGATTTGGCCCGAGATGAGGTCTTTATGACTTGTGATTTTTAATACATTTTTCATTTTGTTTCATTAAGTTTGTTTGGTTGTAATATTAAATTCAGACATCTCACCATGGCTGAGGGTGCCACTTTTCTTCTGCAGGTGGATGGTTTTCAACAATGTAATGTGTGTTTTGTGGGACATTCAGCTTTATTAACAAGGACCTTAGTTACTGTTCCTAACCTGGAAGATTTGGCACTTAGGCATCGAGTATGGAATCTACAGCCCAGGCTTGTCCTGGAGGTCCATCTGTGGTGTGCCAGCTGAAGGTTCATTGGATTAAAGCCTCCCGGGTGTCCCTGCCTCCCTGGAGTATGCCCGGGTCAGCGTCTACCCCCTCAGCATTTCCCTGTGTATGCTCATCCTCGGACTCACTGCTGGACTCATCGTGAATAGCCACAGCCACTCCCTCTACATCTTCTTCATCCACTGTGTCCCCCCTTTCCAGCGCAAGATTGTGGAGAGTGCAGCGTGCAACTACTATCACAGAGATACGATCTGGGGGGTACTGGAATGCGCCCCCTGAGTGGCCCAGGTATCGGATTCGCATCTTGAGAAGACCGATGGTTCTCTCCACCACAGCCCTTGTGGTGCTATGGCTCCTATTGTACCGCTGCTCAGCTTCTGTTCTTGGATGGTGGAGAGATGTCATGAGTGGTAGTGGAAGAAGGTCAATGCCCTTCTGAACAGAGCGTCTGTAACCTGCTTGACACAAGTGTGGACATCTGATTGGGAGACACCGCAAAGATCACCCACCGAGCCCTGGAAGGAGCCAGAGGCATAGAAGTTGAGGACAGCTGTGACCTTTAGAGCCACTGGCATGGGGTGTCCACCCACACAGTTAGCGGAGATCTCAGGGCCAATCATCTGACAGATATAGTTAACTGTCTCCCTTGAGAGATGGAGCCTCCTTCGGCACTGCACCTCAGACATATTGAGGTGGCTGCTTCGCTGCCTGTAAACCCTGGCAGCAGGATAGTCGTGTCTTCTGCAGCTCCTTCTGCCTTGGACAACCTCTTGGCTCTGCACTCCTTATGCCTGTACCTGACCTCCCAAAGATGGCTCCCCTGGAGGCTCAATGTGCACTCCTGGCCTCCTCCTCCCCCTTCTAGCCCTCCCTTCCGATCGGAGGAGATGCCTCCAGTGGAGAGCTCAGCTCCCATTCCCAGGCTAGGGGAAGAATTCCTGAAACATGCAGACCCAAAAAAAGATTCCTCACTGCAGAGTGCGGACCTGAAGGTTGTAGATCCAGGCCAAGCAGGTGGGATGCGTTTTGAAGTGTTGCAGATCACACAGGCAAGTATCAGTAACTTTGAAAAATCAATATTTGACTCATGACCCCACTGAGCCCTGTTATCGCACCCGTGGGTGAGGTTTATACAAATGTGGCCTACCTGCCTGCCCATTGCGCCCATGTGGTGACCTGAAGATCGCACGGGTGCCAAAAAATTGCCATCAATTGGTGCCTCCAGGGCCTTAAGTGGCCGGTTAGTTAATGGCTGGTGCTCATCGGAGATCATCGCGCACCGACCCAACGAAATATCGTGAAGGCGGCAGTGACACCAGGACATTCGACTGATGTCACCGCCCGAAACTTTTACAACGTGTGTGTGCAGAGCTCGCCCCCGCTCACCAAGGGGAAAATTCTGGCCGAGATGTTTTTCTATTTTCTCCTTCAGTAGGGATTCTACAATTTTTGTGACTACCAATGCTAAGCTGACTGGTCTTCAATTCCCTGGACATATTCTGCCTCGCTTCTTAAATATAACTGTGTCATTAGCTATCCACCAGTCCGCTGGAACTCCACATTTTTTAATGAATTATTAAATATGTACAGTAGTTCCTCTGCTAAGTTTTCCTTTGATTCTTTAAAAATACCTGAATAAAATCCATTCAGAAGAAGGATTTTGTCTTTTTTTTGGTATTTGATTTTATCTCTCTCTCATTTTAATCTAATTTTCCGATTTCATGTCCATCTGAACAGCTTCTCTGGTAAATATAGAAGCAAAGTAATTATTTGATATTTCAGCACATTGGCTGTCTTTTAACAGCCCTCTGAAATGGCCTAGCAAGCTACACAGTTGCACCAAATCACTACAGAAAAGTCGAAAAGGAATAAATCTGGTTGGTCACCTGATATCAACCTCACTGCTGTCTTCACACTGAGGATACCCTCCATCATGTAATGTGGCACACCCACCGTGCCAAATGGGATGGACTCAGAACAAAACTGAACATCCATGAGGCACTGTGCGCAAAATTGTATTCAACCACAATCTGTAACCTCATGGCCCAAAATGCACCCCCCCACCCCACTCTATCATTACCATCCAGACAGGGGATCAGCACTGGTTCAATGAGGAGCACAGGAGGGCATGCCAGGAGCAGCACCAGGCACACCTAAAAATGAGGTGATAATCTGGTGAAGCTACAACACAGAACTACTTGCATGCCAAACAGTAAAAGCAGTGTGTGGTAGAGGTAAGCAATCACACAACCAATGTATCGGATCAAAGCTCTGCAATCCTGCCACAACCATTCTGAATGATGGTGGACAATGCAACAACTAAGGAGGAGGGTCCCCAAATATCCCCATCCTCAATGATGGGGAAGCCCTGCACATCAGCGCTAAAGACAAAGCTGAAGCATTGTAACAACCTTCAGCCATTAATGCCAAGTGGATAATCCATCTCAGTCTCCTCCTGAGGGCCCTGGCATCACAGATGGCAGTTTTTAGCCAATTCAATTCACTCCACATGATACCAAGAAACGGCTGAAGGCACTGGATAATTCAAAGGCTATGGGCCCTGACAACATCCCGGATGTAGTACAGAAGACTTGTGTTCCAGAGCTAGCCGTGTCACTAGTCAAGCTCATCTACACCAGACGGCTCACCGCCATCTTCTCAAAGACAATTAGGGATGAGTAACGAATGTTCGTCTTGCCAGTAATGGTCCCATGAAAGAATTTTTAAAAATCTGTTCCAGTACAGCTACAACTCTGGCATTTACCTGACAATATGGAAAATTGGCTGGTTAAGTCCTGTCCACAAAAGGCAGGACAAATTTAATCCAGCCAATTATCACCTCTTGAGTCTACTTTTGATCATCAGCAAATGATGAAAGGTGTCATTGATAAGGCTATCAAGTGGCATTTATTCTGCAATAACCCTGTTCATCGATGCTCAGTTTGGTTTCCACAAGGGCCACTTGGCTCCTGACTCATTATAGCCTTGACCTAAACATGAACAAAAAAGCTGAACTGAAGAGGTGAGGTGAGAGTGACTACCCTTGACATCAAGGCAGCATTGACCAAGTGTGGCATCAAGGAGCCCTGGCAAAATTGAGATCAATGGGAATCAGGGGGAAATTCTCAACCAGTTGGAGTCATACCAAGCACAAAAGAAAATGGCTGTGGTTGTTGGGTGGTAAACATCTCAACCCCAGGTCATCGATGCAGGAGTTCCTCATGGTAGTGACCTAGGCCCAACTATCTTCATCAATAACCTTACCTCCATCATAAGATCAGAAAGGGGGATGTTCACTGATGACAGCACAGTGTTCAGTACAATTCACAATTCCTCAGATATTGAAGCAGCCCATGTCCATATGCAGCAAGAACTGGTCAACATTCAGGCATGGGCTGGTAAATAGCAAGGAAATTTCACTTTGCATAAGTGCCAGGAAATGACCATCTCCGACGAGAGAATCTAACCATCTACCCTTGACATTCAATGGCATGGCAATAGCATAATGGTATTGTTGCTTGACTAGTAATCCAATACTCTGGGGACCCGGTTTCAAGTCCCACCATGGAAGGTGGTGGACTTTGAATTCAATTAAAGATCTGAAATTAAAATTGAAATTAAAAATCTGAAATTGAAAGCCTATCAAATTGAAATTAAAAGACAATAATGACCATAAAAACCCATTTGGTTCACTAATGCCCTTTAGGGAAGGAAATCTGCCATCTTTACCTGGTCTGGCCTACATGTGACTCCAGACCCACAGCAATGTGGTTGACTCTTATAATGCCCTCTGAAATGGCCACTCAGTTGTATCACTACAAAGCCTCAAAAAAGGAATGAAACTGGACAGACCAACCAGCATTGACCTAGGCACCGGAAACGATAACAACAAACTCAGCGTGTCAACCCTGCAAAGTCCTCCTTACTAACATCTGGGGGCTAGAGCCTAAATTGGGAGAGCTGTCTCACAGACTAGTGAAGCAACAGCCTGACTTAGTCATCCTCAGGGAGTCATATCTTACAATGTTCCAAATACGACCAGCACCATCTCTTGTCCCACCGACCCAGCAGAGGTTGTGGCACAGTGGAAGGGAGTTGCCCTGGGAGTCCTCAACATCGACTGTGGTCCCCATGAAACCTCATGACGTCAGGTCAAACATGGGCCAGGAAACTGCCTGCTGATTACCACCTACCACTCTCCTCAGCTGATGATTCAAACCTCCTCCATGTTGAACATCGCTTGGAACAAGCACTGAGGGTGACAAGGGCACAGAATGAACTCTGAGTGGGGGACTTCAATGTCCAACACCAAGAGTAGCTCGGTAGCACCAATACTGACTGAGCTGGCCAAGTCCTAACTGACATAGCCGCTAGAATGGGTTTGCGGCAGGTGGTAAGGGAACTAACAAGAGGGAAAAACATACTTGACCTCCTCATCGATCTGCCTGCTGCAGATTAGGATACCCTCCATCGTGTTGTGTGGCACTATCACCGTGCTAAATGGGATAGGTTTCAAACAGATCTAGCAACTCAAGACTGGGCATCCTTGAGGCACTGTGAGCCATCAGCAGCAGCAGAATTGTACTCGAACACAAGCTGTAATCTCATGGCCTGGCATTTCCCCACTCTACCATTACCATCAAACCAGGAGATTAACCCTGGTTCAATAAAGAGTGCAGGAGGGCATCCCAGGAGTAGCACCAGGCATACTTAAAAATGAGGTGTCAACTTAGTGAATCTATATCACAGGACTACTTGCATGCTGAACAGCATAAGCAGCAAGTGATAGACAGATCTAAGCGATCCCAGAACCCACAGATCAGATCTGAGTTCTGCAGTCCTGACACATCCATGTGTGAATGGTGGTGGACAATTAAACAACTCACTGGAGGAGGAGGCTCCACAAATATCCCCATTCTCAATGATGGAGGAGCCCAGCACATCAGTGCAAAAGATAAGGATGAAGCATTTGCGACAATCTTCAGCCAGAAGTGCTGAGTGGATGATCCATCTCAGCCTCCTCAGGAGGTCCCCAGCATCACAGATGCCAGTCTTCAGCCAATTCAATTCAATCCACGTGATGTCGAGAAATGGCTGAAGGCACTGGATATTGCAAAGGCTATGGGCCCTGACAATATTCCGGCAACAGTATTGAAGGCTTGTGCTCTAAATGTTGCCACGCCCCTAGCCAAGCTGTTCCAGTACAGCTACAACACGGGCATCGACCCAGCTATGTGGGAAATTGCCCAGGTATGTCCTGTACACAAAAAGCAGAACAAATCCAACCCGGCCAATTACCTTCCCATCAGTCTACTCTCGATTATCAGTAAAGTAATGGAAGGGGTCATCAACAGTGCTATCAAGTAGCACTTGCTTAGCAATAACCTGCTCACTGACACCCAGTTTGGGTTCCACCAGAGCCACTCAGCTCCTGACCTCATTACAGCCTTGGTTCAAACACAGATAACAGAGCTGAGCTCCTGAGGTGAGGTGAGAGTGTCATCAAGGCTGCATCTGACTGAGTGTGGCATCAAGGAGCCCTAGAAAAACTGGAGTCAATAGAAATCAGGGGGGAAACTCTCCACTTGGGTTGGAATCATACCAAGCACAAAGGAAGATGGTTGTGGTGGTTGGAGGTCAGTCATCTCAGCTCCAAGACATCACTGCAGGAGTCCCTTAGGGTAGTGTCCTCGGCCCAACCATCTTCAGCTGCTTCATCAATGACCTTCCTCCCATCATAAGGTCAGAAGCGGGGATGTTCGCTGATGATTGCACAATGTTCAGCACCATTCACGACTCCTCAGATACTGAAGCAGTCCATGTCCAAATGCAGCAAGACCTGGACAATATCAAAGCTTGGGCTGACAAGTGGCAAGTAACAATTGTGCCACATAAGGTCCAAACAATGACCATTTCCAACAAGAGAGAATCTAACCATCGCCTCTTGACGTTCAATGGCATGACCATCACTGAATCCCCCACTATCAACATCCTGGGAGTTACCATTGACCAAAAATTGAATGGTACTAACCATCTAAATACTGTGGCTACAAGACCAAGTCAGAGGCTCGGAATCCTATGATGAGTAATTCACCTCCTGACTCCCCAAAGCCTGTCCACCATCTACAAGGCACAAGTCAGGAGTGTGATGGAATACGCCCCATTTGTCTGGATGAGCGCAGCTCCCACAACACTCAAGAAGCTTGACACCATCCAGGACAAAGCAGCCCCGCTTGATTGGTACCCTTTCCACAAACATTCACTCCCTCCATCACTAACACACAGTAGCAGCAGTGTATACCATGATGCACTGCAGCAATTCACCAAGGTTCTTTAGACAGCACCTATCAAACCCAAAACCACTACCATCTAGAAGGACAATGGCAGCATGGGAACACCACCACCTGGAAGTTCCCCTCCTGTCACTCACCATCCTGACTTGGAAATATATCGCCATTCCTTCAGTGTCGCTGGGTCAAAGTCCTGGAGCTCCCTTCCTAACAGCACTGTGGGTGTACCTACACCACCTAGACAGCAGCAGTTCAAGAAGGCAGCTCACCACCACTTTCTCAAGGGCAACTAGGGATGAGCAATAAATGCTGGCCCAGCCAGTGACGCCCACATCCTGTGAATGAATACAAAAAGGACAAGAGCAACAGACATACAGAAACACCACCACTTGGAAGACCCTTCCAAGCCATGAACTATCTTGACTTGGAACTATATCTCCATTCCTTCAACGTCACTGGGTCTAAATTCTGGATCTCCCTCCCTAACAGCACTGTGGGTGTACCTACGCCACATGGACTGCAACAGTTCAAGAAGGAGGTTCACCACCACCTTCTCAAGGGCAACTAGGGATGGGCAATAAATGTTGGCCCAGCCAGCGATGATCACATCCCGTGAAAATTTTGCCATTTCATTATCGCTGCCCCTGACTCCAGGACTTGATATCCACAGAAGGTACATTCATAGTGTGGCCAAAGTGGTTGAGTACCAACTTGTAAATCCCCCCAGTGTACGCCAATGGCAGGTGGCAAGAGCGAGAGAGATTCCTGGTCAGCCATGTGATGGAAGGAAATTGGAGCATCTGCCATCACTAGCCATAGCTCCAGGCTACATGTAAAAGTGTATGTTGTCACAGCAACCCGGACTCCTTGGGGGGGGCCAGTTGGCTGGATGGCCAGTGCGAATCAGATTGGTGCCGACAGCATGGGGTTTGATCCCCATTCCAACTGGTTGTATTTGGGACCTGTCTCCTTCCCCCACCCATGGTGGGAGGTTGTGGTGCTGTGGGTCAGACTGACTCCAGACAGAGGACTCAAAGAGGAACAAAGCTTCTCTTAGGGATATTTTGGGCCCTTAGAAGATTTGGCCAGTGAGAATTAGTTTTAAGTGCGGTTGGTTTACTATGATGACAACCTCTGGCTCTGCCAGCAACCATCATTGTCAGCTGCCCCTCGATTCGAGGGTGACTTCTACTCAGGGTCGTGAGTTGCTGCCATGAGTCTTCATTTAACTGAACAAACTGATTCTTTACCTGCACATCACTGGGCACTGGGGGCAGGATGTCCCACAAGGTAGTGGACCCGGAGTGCAGGATTTGCTTCCTATTCTTCCCTTCTCTGCCTGCGCTCTGCCTCATCAGTAAGGTGTTTGGACCTAAAGTGTGATGCAGCTTGATGGACAAGTTGTCGCCATTTTGGCCTCTTTCTGCACTGTAACAATCCTGTGATTCTGTGGACGATTGTTAGCAAGCTTCTCCCAGTCATTGATGTCAATGCGGTCGTGCTTCAAGCAGAGCTTCAGAGTGTCTGTGAAGTGTTTTCTTTGTCCTCCCCTGGAATGTAAGCCATTTGAGAGAACTGGACGGCGGGGGCGGGGGGGGTGCGTTGGAGGAGACAGTGCCATCCGGACACCGTGACTAGTCCATCGAAGCTGATTTTGCGGGACTCGTGCCTGAATGCTTGTGGAGCTGGCTTCAAGATGGACATTAGCATTTGTTCGTCTGTCCTCCCATTGAATCTGCTAGCGTGAAATGAGTTTCGTCAGTCGCAACCAATTTCTTAGTTCATACAAATTCACATCGCAGAATTACACAACGTGCACAATAAATTGTGAGTCCACGCAAAGATTGCTTGATTGCAAAGTTTCATCAACAACTCCTTTATCATGTGACTGCAGGATGTAAAAGTCAAACCAGCTGGACCTTGTTATTTTGCTTTGTAAAGATGTACGGTGTGGGAAAGGCTGTGTTTCACACTGGGGCAGTATGATACTGCTCTTCTGAGATTTGTTTTGTGCTTCGGTCCAACTTCTTACTTTCTGTCGATCTTTTACACATTTCATTCTACACTTTGTGACCAATGCAATCAGCTGAAGGCAGCTTTAGGTTTGTGTTAGGGGGTCTCAAGGGAATGGCTAAATGCAGATTTATCTGTGGCCTCTGCCCTTTCACATTGTCATTTTTGTAACATTCCAAACCAAGGTCTTGTACAGGCTGAAAGCTAACAATTAATAGGCAGAAAGTATTAGAAATTCATCTCCAAATGTTTAGATTTGAGTGAAGATAAGAAGTTAGTCCCCCAAAACCCATCAAAATGTGAGTCTTCAATGCTTTTGCATTTCTGGAGGCTACTTGCTTTATATTAGAGTGCCATTGACAGTGGAATGCTGTGATCTCATTGTTGTTGGCACTGTTTCAATGTAAGATTGGAATAGAAAGGAGCAGAGAGTCGGGTATGAGTCAAAAATATATGACTTGGAAAGATGGTGCAATGAACAGCATAAATAATCTATTTGCGCTGACTTGAACAGAAGCATGCATCTTTTATTCGCTTCAGGATTAAAACATATTGTTAAGACAAGGCAAAGGCTGGCTTACTCTTACTAAATCCGACCAAGAATCTTAACACAAGTTAGCAAAACTAGAAATGGGTCCAGCTCCTCAGCACTGACACCGCTCACCTTGATGGGCACCAAAGAAATATTAAAAAAAAAACCCAAAAGGGCTAGTTAGTCCTAAGGCTATTCTAATGAGATATAACATGGGGAAAAATAACCGAGTGAAGCAACATTTTGAGCAGTAGTGCTAAAACATTAAAACAGGAGGATGGCTGGTTTTAACACAAAGCTTGTGGTGTTTGTAGTAGAAGTCATGAAGAGCAAAAACAATCGATGTGGTGTTGGAAACTTAAAAATGAATGTTACTTTGGAAAATTGGACAGAATAGTGTCAAACATTAATCTATAGGGTAGGGATAATCAGCTGTTCATGTGTAAGCTGAGAGGACTCTGAGGAACGATCGGAAAGAGAACATCAAGTAGAAGCCAGTAAAGATTAAAAGTAACAGACACAAACAGGAGAGACTGAGGGCTACAACCCAAATATTGTTCACACCACAGAGGGAAGGAGCCATGGATTTCCAATCAGTACAGGTTTGGGGGATCTCACAGTTTCCGAGTGACCAGCTATTATCTCCTTGCTGGCCCTCCACATCCAACATCATTCAACAGCAAGTATTTTTCAAAAGGCTACAATCAAGACAATTCCCTGTCAGCTGATGCACGCGACAGGATATCTTCAATCATTTGCCCTTCCTCTGATGTTTCAGCAGACTAGGTCGAGAAATAGGATCCCATCCGTTTTATAGTCATCCAATTAACTCACTGAAAGGAGAGCTTGACCATATATGGACAGGCTCATTGTAATAGTATGTCAGTAATGGAAATATATTATCTAATATATTTCCCTATGCTATGCACCAAAGCAACACTGGACGCAAGGGCTCTTCACCCCAATGTTGCAATGGACAAGGAAGGAATCGTTTAAAATTTAAATAGTCAGGAAACCATAGACCTAAGCAACCTTTTAGGAAAACTGGATGCTTTTAAATTGAAAAGCTGCACCAAGGCAGCTAGCAGTAGCACAGGAGACCCACGAGTATGGCAAATCACTCAGAGTCCAGGGCATACCCCTTGCACAAAGATTGGTGAGGATCTGGAATGCACTGCCTGATAGGAAACTGATTCAATAGTAACTTTCAGAAGGGAATTGATAAATACTTGATGGGGAAAGCAGGGTGGTGATACAGGGAACGAGCAGGGGAGTGGGACTAACTGCATTGCTGTTCAAAGAGCTGGCAAAGGTTCAAATGGCCCTCTTCTGTGCTGTACTATTCAATCCCCTGATTCAATCTCCTTCTAGCGTGAATGGACCCCACTGCAGGACAGTTCTGCCAGTCTAATGGGCAAAAGGATGATCCAGGCCAAGACATCCAGGTAACTACTTCAGACAAATAAATTAGGGTTATAGATGTTACTTTTCAAATGTTTATTTTGGTAAAATCCAGAATCAGTAAAATTGGTTATAGTTTAACGTCCTTTCAACTTGTATTTCGGGCCTTTGTTTAATCAATAACTATCGAATAGCAGTAGAGTTCTGCTGCCATCATGATCATCCCTATGTTACCTGCTTTAATTCCACTGTGTGTTTTTTTAAGTTTACCTGTGCCCGCAGCCAGCATTCAGATTATTTATCATTTGCACAATGTTTAGGTAAATTACAGTAAAGATCCATTTCTCATATTTAATCATCAATACATCACAACCTCAGCTTTCGAATTGGAATTTTCATTGGTAATAATTAACTATAGTAATACAGGAAACTGAGTGAGACCGTTTTCCCCTCCATGTGGTGTTCAGGTTACATTCAGGTCTTCCACCTGCAGCACCCTCTAGTTTTGACAATTTCAACAACAACTTGAATTTATGCAGCACCTTTAATAGAGTAAAACCTCCCAAGGCACTTCACAGAAGCATTATCAAACAAAATTCGACACCGAGACCCATAAGGAAATGTTAGGGAAGATGAACAGGAGAGGCAGGTTTTAAGAAATATCTTCTAGGAGGACAGAGAGGTGGGGGAGGCAGAGAGGTGTAGGGAGGGAAGGATGGGATTCTAGAGTTTAAGGCCTTGGCACCTGAAGGCAGCCCCAGTGCTGGTGCAATTAAAATTGGGAATGCTCAAGAAGCCAAAATTGGAGGAGCGCAAAGATCTCAGAAGGTTATAGTGCTGGAAGAGGTTACAGAGATAGGGAGGGGTGAGGCTGAGGAGGGATTGAAACCAAGGATGAGAATTTTGACATTGTGGCATTACTTAACTAGGAACAATGTAGGTCAGTGAGCACAGAGCTGATCGGTGAAGGAGACTTGATGCAAGTTAGTATACAGGCAGCAGAGTTTTAGATGAGCTTAAGTTTATAGAAGATGGAAAATGAGATGTCAGCCAGGAGTGTGTTGCAGTCAAGTCCAGAGGTAACAAAGGCAGTAATGAAAGTTTCAACAGCAGATGGGCTGAGTCAGGGGCAAAGTTGGGTGATGTTACTGATCTATATGCTAGAAGTCTTAGTGATGGTGCAGGTATGTGGTTGGAAGCCCATCTTGGGGATAAATATTATGAATAGTCTGTTTCAGGCTCAAACAGCTGCCAGAGAGAGGGATCAGAGTCCTTAGCTAAGGAACAGAGTTTATGGTGATGACCAAAGGCAAGGGCTTCAGTCTTCCCAATATTTAGTCGGTGGAAATTTCAGCTCATTGGTTGTTGGACAAACAGTCTGACAATTTTGGGATATTGGAGGGTCCAAGAGATGGCAGTGAGGTAGAACTATGTGTTGTCAGTGTACATGTGAAGTACACTGTTTGGGACGATGTTGCTGAGGGGCAGTGTGTAGATGAATAATAGGAGGAAGCCAAGTATAGTTACCTGGGTGACACCAGAGGTAACGATGTGGCAGTGGGAAGAGGAGTCATTGCAGGTGGCTTTCTGGCTTTGACTGGATTTCAATACATGAGTGAGTGTTCAATGACATGTTATCATCCTTCATGCAATCTCCCACTAGAGAGTCAATGTTTTATCTACCTGCCCAAATAGAATAGATCACCGGAATTGTCAGGATCCAGTTTCTGATGGAATTGCAATTAATAAGTCCTGCCTGAAGACTGCAAGGACCTTATACCTTTCATCTGTTTTCTCTTCTTTGCCTTTAGCTGTTGAGGTAGTTTTGTGATAACAGCTATTTTGCCCCAGCCTTATTAATAGTAGTGAATTCCCATGTACTTGTACTTTATGGTGAAAGAGGAGGCCCATTGAAGGTGCAAAGCAGGTCAGACTGTATCATTTTCAGTTGGCTTGCATGTAAATTTATGGAATGGGGTAAGTGCACACATCAGAGGAACATAGATCGTGCAGTTTATCATTCACAAGGGAGGCTGTGACTGAGCTGAGCCACAAACTGTAGAGTTGTCTGGAACCAAACTCAGCTACAGGCACAAGTAATAAGAACTACATTAATCAACTAGTTAATGTAGAAACATATAAAGCAAGTGATGGATGTGCTGTTTGTGCAAGTAAGTAACTTCACCTCCTTCACTTGTTTACAGCTATCATTACAGAATTATGCAAGTCAGTACTCCTTGTCCAAGCAGCTGTCACAAACACCTTCATTTTCAGGTAACCTACTGTCCCACCAATATTTCACACATTGCAGTCTGCCAACGCCCCCCCTCCCCCTTCCTGATTTCCTCTGTGCACTCTTTATCCAATTGATTATATAAGATCCAAGCTCAATCGGGGTAAACCTGCGCCATCATCTTTATCAATCACAGCATGTTGCTGCAGACGTATGACAGCAGTACCAAAATTCTCTTACAGAAAACAATTACACCTAACGGGATAACAGATATATCTAGAGACCACATGACCTGCCCCTGTACATCACCTTGGTTGTCCAGCTGTTTCATTTATCATTATTTCCTTTACGTGACAGCAATAATATGAAACATTCCGTGTTGTGTGAGATGCAACAGCAAACAGAGTATTCACAGGCCTTTCCAGGATTTACTGTGATCTGCCCCCTATGAGATCTAAACAGCTAAATCACATTTTGAAAGTGCCAAATGTGCACTCTGTGACTATCTCTGAGACAGTATGAGCACCATTATAACTCTCTTGTGGCCAGTTTGAGATTTGGCACAGGAGTCATAAGCCATCGTTTCAGACCATCGCCTCATTTGCTTGCCAAACAGAGAATTACAACCATTGAAAAGTACCCAGGCACAATACGCAGACACTGACATCTGTAGGTTGATGTCTAACCTAGCAGCTGGCCACCAATTAGTTCTTCCTGAAATCTCTTTCCTGGTAGAAAGAAATGAATCTTGATGTTTCCAGAGAAACTGATACACATGTCTGTCCTGGTAATCCTGGTGTTTCATACCTCAATAGAATAGATTGCTTTGTTAATGTAGGTGTATGAATTCTTTTTTGCACTTGCTAGTACACCGATTACTTTCACCAAATGTGCCTCTTGGTTTCTCAGTTGATCTTTTTGTGGGGTCATCAGGAGCTTGTAAAGTGCCCTGAACAATGAAACAAGTGAGTGGATAAGTCATTTTAGACACACGTACTTATAGGTGGTACCTATAGTGATCATTATGGTAACAATGATAAAGAAAATGGCTATCTTTACTGATAACAGTAGGACATGTTTGAAGTTAACCTGATGGCCCAGGCAATTTTATAATGAATCAATTAGCTCATAAGCTTTGCTTTAAGTCTGAATTATCTAAAATAATACTTTTCCAATTAATCAATTACTTTAATGGGGTTGTCTTTAAATATTGGAGGTTGATATTTTTGTCACGTTTGTATCCTTGTGCTTCCAATAAAAATCAACCACTTGAAACAGGTAAAAGAGATAGTGTCCACCATTTTATATCCTGCACTGTCATGACCATCATTCCAGAGCAATAGGTGGGCAAAAATACTCAAGAAATCAAAACCCTGCTTTTTGTGAATAAGCCCTATGTCAAGGTGCCTATCTATTGAGTCATAAAAATGCACTAGTATAAAATACACCAAGTAGATGTTTCGAAAATTATTGAAGTACAGCATTGAATGCCAATAATATGGAGTCACATTTGTATATCATTTAGCCCTTATCTCGTAACACATTTGTTAAATATAATCCTTTCCTCTAAAAAAATACAAAATGAAGGATACCTTCAGACTTGTTATGAAGTCACATTTTCTTTTCTTCAGCTTACTCCCCACCTGCCCTGATAGTTTCGATTCATATTGATGTACATTTCCAAGTAGCTTTCTATCATCCTGTGAAAATGGCCGTTCTTCACACATGAGTTTGCACGAAGCAATGCACCCGAGTTTGATCATGTCATCATCCGGCCTCTACAGAAATGTATTTTCCAACAGCAATCACTGAAATAGCAATCTGAAATGTCATATCAACCCAGGCTTCTTGCTAGCCCAGAACTGCAAAGGCCAACTGATCAGCAGCAGTGACATTACCCCTCACGAAGGGGTCACAGTGACAAAGAAATTGAGTCCAGAGCCACTTTTACTGGTACCAATATGTACGAGTAGGAGAAGCATTATTGCTCCCTAAAGGAATTGTAAAACCATTTCTACCTAACCTTATTGAGTTAAGCCAACTTAGCACAGAAAAGAGATTAGGCTTGGCACTTCCATGGTCATTGTTGGTCAATACCAAAGTACATTTATCCATTCGGGAGCTCCTGGACTCATGAAAAATATGTTTCATATTTAGCAACACCTTCTTATCTCTGTATTTCCTCCTTGATAGCCTTTAATTCCAGTCTCAAAATCACGCCATTCATGTTACCTTCCCTAACGCTAATAAACATTTCATGAGCTGACACTGCTTGAATTCAATTCTATTTTAGATTGTTACTCCCATCAGTATCACAGCTTCCATTGACTGTGTACAAAAGAGAAATGAAATGCATAGACTAAGCTTCCAGTCAGTAAGTGTTTATAAAATTAAAAAGCAGAGAAATAATTACACAATGAAAAGAAAAATAATCAACATTTCATAAGTGGAAACTTTCCTTTATCACGTTTTTATAATCGTAAGATCAGATAGGAAATGATGAAATGGAAGGTGGACTTCTGAGATTCGTAATAAATTGCACCGTTCAAATTAACATACCAGAGGGAAATGTTTGCTGTGTTCCACATGGCGTTTATTTAATTTGTTGGAGCTTTCAGAGTATTGGTATTCCCTGCAAAATATTTTATCCATTATTAAAAAACTTAATAAATCTTCCACCTCCTATTTCAAAACACGAAAACGCTGACTGCTCTGAATCTGAACCCAAAAATAACCACTGTCACATAAGGTAATGAAACTATTAAAAGTGTAGTATTAAGAGGAGACAAGATGCAATTAGCCAAGAAATTACTCTGATCTTGCTGACATTTTCAAAATAACATAATACAATATACATTGCACACTATGATTGACAGTCTAATCCACTTTGATGGCCCAAGTCTGCATAGTGTGAGCAAACTCGTATATGACCAGATAAACCTCACAGCTGTGAATCCCTGATATGTCCATGCACTACCATCAGTGCACAAAGTCTGCAGTTTAAACAGTGATGAAAGTATCGACCATTAATGACAGGATCATCTTCGTCCCTGAAATACAATACACTAATCCCTTTTGCCAGTTCTATGAATTCATAATGTAAATTATAAACTCTGGTAATTCATCTGTGCTAACACAGTAGTGTTTGGAAATAGTAAAGAAATCTGTGCCCTCTTTGAAATGCCAGCAGAAGACATGAAATGTTCTTCTGGGCTGGAACATAAAGTCCTGTGCCATTACTAATTTATCACACGGCACTGACAAAGCTTCAGTAAAAATACGTTTGTCTTTTATGTAAAGTACACTGTACTCAGGAAATTTATAATTTAAAACTTAGTGATAAAGAAAATAAATGCCATTTGAATTAATGGAAAGAAGATCAGGAAAAATACAAATGATTTATAACGTGAGACCTGAATTTATGCTCTAAACTGGGCCTTCATGTGAACTCGAGACCACTTGCAATGTGATGTTTTTGTATAGTACATGGAGTAGCTCTTAACCAGAGTTATACAATAATGAGCAAGAGCACATACAGCATAAACAGTAACATCAGTATTCATACACAATTGCACATAGCGCAGGAGAGATATTGAGTTATATCTTTTATATAGGAGGTAAGTGGTTGCTTCAGATGGCTGAAATGTTGTACAAGGAAACATGGCATCTCCACCACTAGTCTGTCCCGTTTTAGATAGAGAGTGACAGGGACAGAAAAGGAAGTTCAAGAAGACATCAGAGGCTAAGTCCAGGAACCAGAGGCCCAGGTAAGTCCCAGGGTGGGGGGGGGTGGTAGGGTGCGGGTGCACAACAGGGGAGGTTGGGATCTTGGGGGAGAGACCCAGGGGGGAAGGTCTGGAGGCCACTGGACCTAAAGTTACGGTGGTGGTGGGGGGCGGGGGGAGTGGGGGGGTGGGGGCTTCTGATGGAGGGACCCCCCCCCACCCCTTTCCCACCCATGATGTAACTTCGATGCATTTCGGGTTTCCCCTATGGAGGTTCGATCTCCCTGACAGCCTATAAATTGAGGCTGGGCATGAAATGGCCCTTGTGGCCATTGATTGGCCACTTCAAGGCCTCACTTTGGGCGAGGGTGGGCACCCCGTCCAAGGCCTTGCCCACCCCAGCGTAAAATCGCTGTGTGGCTGGGGCAGGTGGGAGCCCAGAGAGAATCCTGTCCCTTCAATTTCACGCTTTCCCGACCCAGCCTAAAAACCCACCGGTGGGGAAGCGTAAAGTACAGGCCATTGTGTTGTCGTAACCACAGCTTGTTTCATTCTCAAATATTTCCAGCCCTGATTTTAACCAGGGCGGTGCAGAGTGGGCAATGTGCATGAGGGGCAGGAATTCCCCGTGGGCCCCTTGATGTGAGTCCTGGGCCTTTCAAGCCTTGTGCCTCATTTAAAGGTGTCTGCACGGACTATTGTGTGAAGGTGGCGGCACTAATGTCAGAGCTGACCATCAGGAAAACATTTGGGGGCAAACAACGTTGAGGACCTAATGGTCTTACATAAACCAAGCTAAGTGTGCATGTCCGTGTCTATATCCAAACTTTCTACAATCAGACATGTTAAACATGGTCCGGTAAGTAATCCGTAAAAATATCTTGCAACGTGTCAGTTATGATTCCAGCCACTGACGAGTTTTCCCCTTGATCCCATTGGTCTGAGCTTTGTTAGGGGGCCGTGCTGCTACAGTCAGTCAAATGCTGCCTTGATGTTGAAGGTAGCCTCTCCCCTGACATTCAACTCTTATGTCCATAAATGAATCAAGGCTGCAATGAGATCTGGAGCAGAGTGAGCCAGGCAGAACCCAAACTGAGGATTGGCAAGGAGATTATTAGGTGTCATTTGATTCCAAGATCGATGACTTGTTCCATCACTTTGTAAATGATTGGGAAATGGTTGCTAAGGCTGTAACCAGTTGGATTTGTCTTGTTCTGATGGATAGGACATACCTGAGCAATGTCCACGTCATTGAGTAGCTACCAGTGTCACAGGTGTATTAGATACCTTATCTAGTGGGGGCAGGGGGACACTAATTCTGATGCAGAGTCTATAGCTGGGAGTTTGACAGGTCCTGTGACTTTGCCGTGACTACATGACATGGGAAACCCGCAGAGCCATGCGCAGCAGTCAATGGCATCCTGCAACATTGGGAATCCTGCTATCCTGATAAAGCCATGTGCTCTCTCATGCTGCTTGTTCTGCTGAGGGAGCAAACAATGTCCTGTCATTTTCTGGAATTGATACCCTCCATAACCTCGAGAATGCTTCCAATGGATGGTCCACTGAGAAACGTTCGAAATGTCACCCGCTCCTGCCCAGGAAGAACCGCCACTCTGACTTTAGAGGCCGCGGGTAGGGCTGTCCTTGTCCTGTTGTGAGGCTCCAGTTGGCGTTGCAGGAGATGGCACAGCTCAGTGGCCAACTCCTTGTTGAATCTGAGATGCCTGAGGCATTGCTTCTGAGTCAGGTGGAGGTAGGAGAAGTGCTCCACAAAGCTCTGGGTGAGTAGAGCTTTGTGTGGATGTTCCCCCCCACCACCCCCACCCCTCCTCCTTCTTTTGCTTTAGGAAGGTTAAGACCCAGAGGCTGTACAACAACAGCGCTGGGTCATCAGACCCTGTCTCCACCCTGATTTTAAAAACCAGCTGTACAAAATACCTCCAAAATACAGCTCAGTACTTCCACAAACTCAGCCTCAACAGAAGCAGGTCAGAAGCACTTCACCTGCAAGTGGCCCTTTAAACAGTGTTGTTAGTGGGAACCTCATGCTCCTGAATATCTGTTCAGCAGGGAGCACGCACAGGTATTCATTGCACATTTGAAGACAAAGCTCTTGGCACTAATGTTAAATCATTGGGTAAGGCTGTTTAAGATCATGATAGCATCACCCCCAGCTTTTCTGGCGCACACGCAGTATACCAGCACTAGCATCCCTCTCAACATATGCTGGGAGTAGCAGCAAGGGTGGGCAGTGCCCACATTTTCCTGTTTTGGGACTTCTGTGGCACCAGTGGCGCTACAGAGCCCAATTTAACACCCCCCATCTCTGAATTTGAGCCACTGTAAAGAGCTGCCCAGGTTATTGCAATTCATCCAGAATTTGTGCAAGAAGTTAAAATAATAAATACTTAACAAGAAAAGAAACAGCAATAGCCAGAGCTGTAATAGTGTGAAATACGGTAAAGTAAAGAACTTGAATGAAGTGTCAGCGAGGTTGCCAGTACTGATAGCCAAGTCCGCGGTTAGAACCCAGGGTACTAATTAAGGTTTTATAGTGCTTGCTGGATGAGTAGTTTCATCCTAATAAGTTCACAGCAAGGATGATTGTCACAGACTACAACATTAACAGGTTGAAAGCTATGTGAGAGGGTGGTTACAACAATCCGGTTTGCACATATATTATTAAGTCTTGTACTTAATATCTGCAGAACAAGAAATTAATCGGCAGCAGTTGCATCGCCAATACAGTTTCATCAATCTCCTACCTGGCTTATAACCAGCTGCATAATTCATCACAAATTCTTGAGCCTAGTTGTTTTTTTTTTCCCCATTGTTGCTAGCCATGCTAATCCAAGGACTGTTACCTGTGACAGTTTATTTGTGAGCCAGCACTGACATCAGTTGTGCTGCCATTCCAGAGATTCTCTTCTATGTTGTTTTGAGCAGCTTCATAACCAGAAATATCTTGCACCATTCCAAAGCTGGACATTTCTTCATGTTATCCAACATAGATAGCAAAATGTACCACACAAGCCAGGATTTGTGTGACTGAATAAAATATCTGACTTTTGTGATTTATTCTAAAAACTAATTTCAGACTTCATGATCACTCAACTGATGTGCATCAATGATTCACCGCCTGAATATAAAACATTTCTTCACAATGCTGGGGATAAAGTAGATGTTTGTCCAAACACACATTTGTCTGTACGTTGTTGTCTGTATAAATGTTTTTAGCATCTACTCCTCCATCTTACCACTGCCTAACTACTGTTGTTACCTGTCCCTATTTAGTGATGCTGTCCATGGGTTTGAACAAAGGTATAGGGTAGATGGTGATGGACCTGAATGTTGTAGTTTTATTTAGTATAAGTGGTGCTAATGCTGCAAGTTTTATAATATAGTTTCATCATCTTTTTTTTTTCTGACAACTAGTTTTAGACTAAGGGGTGGTAAATTTAAATCAGAGATGGGGAGGAATTACTTTTCTCAAAGGGTGGTGAATATGGAATTCACTACCTCAGAACGCAGTGGATGCCGGGACGCTGAATAAATTTAAGGAGGAGGTAGACAGATTTTTAATTAGTAACAGGTTGAAAGGTTATGGGGAGAGGGCGGGAAATTGAAGTTGAGGCCGAAATAAGATCAGCCATGATCGTAATGAAAGGTGGGGCAGGCTCGAGGGGCTGAATTGCCTACTCCTGATCCTAGCTCTTATGTTCTTATATTCTAACTCTGTGACTAAATTGTGTTAAACAATAGAGTGTATTGTAACAGAGGTGGCAAGATAATGCAGACAGCAGCAGTATTTTGAAATAATTTTCCTTGCAGTCTTTGTATTTATACCAATGCTGTCCCTATAGGAAGTATGAATTTTAATCATTCTAGGCCGAGGTTTGTTGAGTTTAGGTGTTTATTAACCAAACTGGATAAAGATGTTGAACTGATCCAGTTTATTTCTCCTCTATATGACAACATACAATATGCCGCTTGCACATTGAATCACATTCGTCTCACACATAATTCTGCGAGATATTAGTAATTATTTAACGTTAACATGGTACTATTGAAAGTTGTCACACTTTGGTTCAGGAATAGTCAAAGGGCAGGGCCTGAAGTAGTTTGAAAGGCATCAGCTGTGAAAAGGTGGAACCATTGAATGATAGTCAGAGCAGACCAGTGAGAAATCAAATCTAATTTAAATTCAGTCAGCTTGATCAAGCTAGGAAAATCTGGCAAGAATTCGGTGAGATGATCGTAGTGAGTCTACATTTAAGTCACATTGGTTTTGCTTTGTGATGTGTACACCTCACATGATTTCATTTGTTTCAGCTGGGAACAGCTCAACAGAGAGTTTCACATCCAGCGATCTCTGTATTTAGAATAGAAATCTGGACAACCTCTTGTGGTACGTGTGGGAACAAAATTCCTTGTTGGGTCTTAACTCTGCCTGAGTGACAGAAAGTAAAGAAGGGGAATTGCAATTTCATAAAGAGCTAATGTACATGGCACATAGGTTTGCGTGAAGTATACATCTTAAATAATCTAAAAAAATTCTTAACTGCGTTTACAATATTACATTCCTGTCATATTTCATTTTATGGCCTGAATCAAGATGCAGGTTTTCCCCTATTACTGTCTGACTCTTGACGTATAAGGTTTCAGTTTGTTTTTCTGTCCTTGACATTTTCCAATGTAGTAAGAAATATTAGCTGCATTACCTCCAAATACACCTGCTCCTTGTGTAACCGTATCTTGTGAATTTCTGTTGTCTTGTACTGTTCACATTTGCTGGTGTAAAATAGGAGTATTCAAATCTCCATTTTGTACTATCCCCACCTTTCCTTAAAGAGCTGGGCTTTTTAAATTTCAATCTTAATGTATCTAATTGTCGATCCATGCTTTTGCCATCATGCTGATTTAATGCTGATTACTCTCCAATGTTCACTAATTTGCTGCACTACCTTAGATTACTGTGCCCTATATTTGCAGGGAAGACTGATAAAGGGCTCAGACATCCTTCCGAACAAAATGGCAGGACCTCGTCATCATTGCTTTTCTTCCATTTCCCACCCATCAGACAGTTACATTGCCAGGCTGACTGTTGGCAAAGTGAGAAAACCAATGGCAGCAGCCCACAGCCACAGGTGCTTGGGTAGATGCCCGGCAAACAGAAAGGGGAGGCCTTAAGGTGCTCGGGGCATGGAGAGGTTAGCGATTCAGGTTTTCCGGTTGTGGAAAAGGCTGCAGCCAGCTGGAGGAGGGAAGGCCAGTGATCATTGCAAGGCGAGGGAAGAGTGCAAGGCCTCACTTGATGGCTGGGGAGAGGCTGAAGGTTTCCTTGGATGGGCCAAAGAGAGCGCACCCCTGGGTGTAAAAACTGGGGAACAAGGTGAATTATAAGTGAATAAGGTTCCAAACAGTTGTCTCTTTCTGGATAGCAGCCCTCCCAGACCTTGGCACTCCTCCGATTCTGACCACCTCCACACCCCCAAATGTAATCACTTCACAATTGGCGATGGGGCCTTCAGCTGCCTAGGCCCTAAGCTTGCAGCAAAGTTATCCTGAAGCTTTATAAAACTCTGGTTAAGTTACAACTGAAGTATTGCATCCAGTTTTGACCAACGCACTTCAGGAAGGATGTGAAGGCCCTTGAGAGGGTGCGGAGGAGATTTACAAGAGGGGTTCCAGGGATGAGAGATTTTAGCTACAAGGCTCGGTTGGAGAAGCTGGGGTTGTTCTCCTTGTGGGCAAAGCCGATTGAGGGGTGATCTGATAGCGGTGTACAGGTTTGGATAAGGTAGTCAAAGAAAAGCTGTTCCCACTGGCTGATGGTACAAGAACTAGGTAGGGGGTGGGGGTGGCGCAGTTTAAAGGTTTTGGGCAAGAGATGCAGAGGGAAATGTGAGAAAGAACTTGTTTATGCAGTGAGACCTGGGCCAGGATTTTCTGTTTGGCGGGTGGGGGGGAGCAGGAGTGGGCGTGGGCGGGTCCACGCCGCCATTTTGCACGGGCAGGCCAATTAAGGCCCACCCAGCGTATTTCCTGGTTCCCGTGGATAGGGGGAGTGTGTGGGCTGCGGCGGTGAGCGTGCACAGACCACTGGGTCCAATGGTGACCCGGCATCCTGTTTAAAGGAAGGTCTGGCAGCCTCCTGTAGGCTGCTCACATTGGCCACTTCCAGGACGCACCAGAGGGCCTGGACCTAGCCATTCTGAGCAGGCCAGGACAGAGGGTAGGCCAGCGGGGAGCCAGTGTGCCCCTCCTTTTTCGAATGACTGCCTTGCTGCCCTCCTCGAGGTGTTGGCAGCACGGCGGGAGGTCCTGATACCCCAGGACAGGAGGAGGAGGCCCCCCCAACCACCCCCTTCCCACATGACCAAACGTGCCTGGGAGGAAGTGGTGGAGGTGGTGAGTGCAACTGGATCCAGTGTCGCAAGCGCTTCAACGATTTGTTGCGCTCTGGCAGGGTGAGTACCACGTTGGCATTGGGCATTTAACCCAGCAGGTAGCCTTACCCTCTGCCCACCCCCCTCCAAGTCTCAGTGTCGTGACTGCATTGAATCATGTTAAGCATTTTCCCTTTGCTGGGCAGGCCAGCAGATATTGCCCATGCTGAGGTCAGCCTGGGTGGGTCATGAGGAGATAAGTTCTCCCCTGCACCATGTGTTGTTCTTAGCCGCACACGACTAGCTTGGGGGCAACCTGGAGGAGCTGCAGCTCGGCGCAGACTCAGAGCTCCAGGACATGTCCTAGTCAGGGTGATGAGATGGTGGAAGGGGAGCCTCAAGCTGGCGTGGCAACGAACCATCTGCTGCCCTCGACGCTGCACGTGCTTGCGCCTCCTAGCTGTGGGAGGAAATACTGTGTGGTTCCTAATGTGATGTACACAGCATGTGTCCAAGGGGGCATTGGTGGGGGTGGGGAGCAGGCCTAGCATCTTGGTCTGAGTGATCAGCAGCAGTGGGGAGAGGAGGCACTGGAGGTCTGACACATCCTACTCTGGTTGGGGTGTGGTGTGCGTGAGCAGAGTCCCTGTGCAATTTGCCCTAGCGAAGGGTCTTCTCTTGTTTTCAGGAGAAGAATACTCATAACGTGGCTGAGCGTGTGAGGACTGGAGCCGGCCAGGCACAGCTTTGCATATTAAACCATTTCAAACAGGAGGCCCTTGAGCTGGAGAGACACCATGTACCCAGGTCTACTGGTGTCGGTGAGGCTGGGGTGCCAGGTATTTATGCCCAACAGTGAGATCAGCATTGTCCGCCCAACAGCCATAGCACTGAAGATTGTTAAATTAGTTATTGTTGCAATATTGCTGGGCCATTGGTTATGGAAAGATAAGCACATAATGATCCAGGGGACTGGGATACACATTGACATTGTCTCCATGTTAACTGATCCAATGTCCTTGTTCTTCCTTTCAGCATCAGTGGAGCAGGGCTGGGAGGAGGAGCAGCAGAGGCCCCCTCTCACACCTGAGGGCCCTGAAGTCTCACCAGCGTCACACCATCTCTGCCAGGCAGGCACCAGCACAGATACTAGCACCTCGATGAGAATTGGAACATTGGCTAGTGTCCCGGGTCACAGAGGTGAGGGCACTTCACAGTCGCTGGAGGAGCTGGCAGAGACAGAGAGTGCCCATGGCACCAGCAGTCGGAGGGCTGCAGGGGACCAGGCACATGCTCAGTCGGTGCCTGATGATGTGACTCTGGAGTCGTCCGCAATACAGCAGCTGCAGGAAATGTGGCCGGGTGTGTGGGAGCATCTGGTGGAGATACATGAGGCTATGCTTGGCTTGGTGTCCGTGGTGGAGGAGTCTATGCGGACGCTCGCCAAAGCAATGAGCCACATGTCCAAGCACCATGCATCTTCCGTGGAGAGAGTGGGGACTCGCGTGGAGAGGCTCCTCCAGGAGACCCCATCAGGGCTTCCTGGGGATACGCTCGGACCAGCAAGCCCTCACATCAGCGTTAACCTCAGCTGGTCAGTGCCAGTGTGGGAGATGGTCTGGGCACCAAGTTTCCCTGCTCGGTGCCCATCTATCCACGGTGAGCAGGGAGGTCCGAAGCGACCTCACATGGGTGCAGCAGCTGCCTGTCGTCTCTGTGGGCACCTCTCAGGGCGCTCTGGATGAGGGCAGCAGCTCCTCCTCCCCTCTGCTATTGAACACAGCATCTGGTGAGACAGCGACGATTGGGGAGATGCCAGCTGTGGAACTGGCAGCTGTCTCCCAGGCGGGGCCAGCACAGGCTCCACGGGCCAGAGGACGCCCGCCAAGGTCATCAAGGCCAACAGGACAGCAGAGTGAGCAGGCTGTCTCAGATGCCACTCCCAGCGAGGGGTCAGCACCAAGACATAGCACCTGGAAACATAAACATAAGGCACCTTAGGCACACCAGGGGGTTTATCACTGGTGCTTTTGTGTTGGCCTGAGATTAGGTCCTTACGACTTATTTTTGATTATTTACACAATTTTTTTCTATTTATGATAACTTCTGCTTCACACGTTAAATACAGATGTGTGACCATGGCTGAGGGTGCCTGGTTTCTTCTGCATGTGTATGTTTAAGAAAAGTGTAATGAGTGATTTGTGGGACATTCAGCTCTATGTACAAGGCCCTTAGTTAGTGATGCTGACCTGGCAGATTTTGAACTTAGGTGTCGAGTATCGAGCCTGCAGCCCAGGTCTGGTCCCAACGGTAGTGGATGAAGGTCAATGCCCGACTGAACAGAGCGTCTGTGACCTGCTTGACACAAGTGTGGACATCTGATTGGGAGACTCTGTAAAGATCACCCACCGACCCCTGTTAGGAGCCAGAGGCATAGAAGTTGAGGACAGCTGTGACCTTTAGAGCCATTGGCATGGGGTGTCCACCCACACAGTTAGGGGAGATCTCAGGGCCAATCATCTGACAGATATAGTTGACTGTCTCCTTTGAGAGTTGGAGCCTCCTTCAGCACTGCACCTCAGACATATTGAGGTAGCTACTTCGCTGCCTGTAAACCCTGGCAGCAGGATAGTGGCATCATCTGCGACCCCTTCCACCTTGGACAACCTCTTGACCCTGCGCCCCTTGTGCCTGCGCCTGGCCTCCCAAAGGTGGCTCCACTGGAGGCTGAATGTGCACTCCTGGCCTCCTCCCCCTTCTAGCCCTCCCTTCCTCCTCAGAGGAGGTGCCTCCAGTGGAGAGTTCAGCTCCCATTCCCAGGCTAGGGGAAGGCTTCCTGAAACCTGCAGGCCCAAAAAAAGATTCCTCACTGCAGAGTGCGGACGTGAAGGTCGTGGATCCAGTCCAAGCAGCTGGGATGCGTTTTGAAGTATTGCAGATCACACAGGCAAGTATCAGTAACTTTGAAACATCAATATTTGACAGAGCGCACGCACGACCCCACTTATCCCGCCCGTGGATGTAGTTTGTACAAATGTCTCCCACCCGCCTGCCCGTTGTGCCCGTGCGCCGACCTGAAGATCGCACGGGCACCAGAAAATTGCAGTCGACTGAAGACTAAAGGGCCTTAAGTGGCCCCTTAATTAATGGCGGGCGCGCAACAGACTTCATCGCGTGCCCAGCCAGCGAAATATCGCGATGCTTTCCCGATGTCACCACGCGTCATTTTACAGGCGGAAGTGTGGGGCCTGATCCCCTACACATCAAACAGGAAATTCTGCCCCTGGAGCTCGTTGCCTTGGAGGATGGTGTAATGGAGACAATCAATCATTTCAAAAGGAAATTAGATGGGCACTTGAAGGAAATAAACTGGCAAGGCTAGGGTTACAGCAGGAAAATGAGACTGTCTGCATTGTTGTACAGAGAGCCAGCATAGACTCAATGGGCTGAGTGGCCTGCTCCTGTGCCTTAAACCACTCAATGGGCTGGATCTTATGTTCCCCCGCCAGCGGGTTTGAAGGTGGGGGGTCATAAAAAATCCAGTGGGCACTATGCCCACCACCTGCCCATCAGATCCTTCCCCCTCTGGTGAGGCCACAACTGGAATATTGTGTGCAGTTCTGGTCACCACATTACAGGAAGGATGTAATAGCTCTGGAGAGAGTGCAGAGGAGGTTTACAAGAATGTTGCCAGGGTTAGAAAAGTGTAGCTACGAGGAGAGATTGGATAGGTTGGGGTTATTTTCCTTAGAACAAAGAAGGCTGAGAGGTGACTTGATTGAGCTTTACAAAATTATGAGGGGAATAGATAGAGTGGACAGGATAAAATTGTTTCCCTTGGTGGAGAATTCTAGAACCAGGGGACATAGATTCAAGATAAGTGGCAGAAGGTGTAGAGGGGACATGAGGAAGAACTTTTTTACGCAGAGGGTAGTGGGTGTCTGGAATTCGCTGCCCAAGTTGGTGGTAGAGGCAGAAGCTCTAGACTCTTTTAAAAAGTACCTGGATCTGCACCTTAAGTGCTGTAAGCTGCAGGGCCATGGGCCGGGTGCAGGAAGGTGGGATTGGAAAGGGCACCTGGGTGTCCTCGGGCTGGCATGGACAAGATGGGCCAAATGGCCTCCTTCTGTGCTGTAACTTTTCTATGGTTCTATATATGGGACAGGGAGCCATCGGGCAGGCTAGGGCCAATTGGTGTCTTTAAGTGGCCAATTAATGACCTCTTAAGGATCTCATCCCACTGCTGAGGGAATCCTACCTACAGTGGGAGCAGAGAGGCCCACACCATGTGGGAAACCCAGCAACTTTAGGTGGGGCGGGGGGGGGGTGGGGGTGCTGATGTCGGACAAAGGGGGCCTTCTTTGTGGTCTTCCAAAGCTCCTAGGTGGCCACTGTCACCGCCATTTTCTCCTACAGCCACCCCCCCCCCCAACACTCCTGCTTTACCCTCCCCCACTGGCGTCTCAAACCTGGCCACTCATGCCCCTGTGCCAAGGCTTGCCAGTCTGGCCATGGCAAGACCTTGGGCTTACCTCTGAGCCTGGGCTCCTCTTTATTGGGATTGACTGCCAGTCCCAGTGATGCTGCTGGGACTAGCGAGCTACCAGCCATCCGACCCATCGGCAGCCCTCTGGAGTGGCACTTCCCCCCCCAAATAGGGACGGAAGTCCCACCTCCAGCCACTCAATGCTGCTCACCGCGTTAAAATGGCTGTAGGGCAGCCATCAGGAGCAATGGGGACTCCCCCCTTGTTGTGGCTTTGTTTTAAGAGAGAATGTGCTAATAAGTCAGTTGCCAGGATGTAAACCATGTGACCAGCGGACATTGTTCAGAGGAGCTTTCACTTTAGCAAGCAACATGTGGTGTGAAGGAATTGCAGCTAACAGTACCTGTTAGTAATAGTTGATGAAGCTTTACAATGAAACTGTCCACTGAGCAATCCTGTGCTACGTCTTCAAATAAACCAAATCTACTTTTAGTTTACCAGTACTGTGCTGGATTGGTAAGCGTATATTAAGCAAACATAGAATTACATCCCCCCGACTTTTTAGTCAGTGGGACCGGAACCATTAACCCCCTTAAATCCAACCCTATGACTCTACTCCCTCCCTAAAGCCCTTTGCCTCTCTACCTCTCTCACCTCCTTGAAGACGTTCCTTTAAGCCTGCCTTGTTGACCAAGCTTTGGGTCATCTGTCCTATTACCCCGCTCAGCGTCAAATCCTGTTGATAATGTTCCTATGAAGCACCTTGGGACAGCTTACTATATTAAAGGCGCTATTTAAATGCAAGTCCTTGTTCATCATTCACAGTCTATGGGCAGGTGAACTTGCAGCTACGAAAGCTGTCACATTTCTGTTCTGGAACGGCTCAAGAAAGAGTTTCACATTTAATGCATTCGGCATTTAGAATAGGAATCTGGACAATCTCTTATAGTGTATTAACGTTTTAAAAGCCCTTGTAGGATTGACTGCAGAAATTTTACAGTCTGCACGATGTGTCACTGTATCAAAAACTGCACCAGAGCGGTTACAATGCTCTGACATTCCTTGGAGCAGTGTGACTTGTCCAGCCCTGAAACCACTTTAAATGTGCATGCTCGATTCCCATGTAAAATGTGTACGTGTGTGTTGGGTTTGGGGGGGTGGGGGGGGAGTGGGTGAGGAAGGGCTTCGAAATTATGATTACAGCCTTTGAAAAGCCAACAATGGTTGAGGTTTACAGCCCTCAGGACAGTGAGTGACACCGCGAGGTGACTGTCGGGAAGCCCAGTGACTTTGTGTCACTTTTAAAGCATGTCTCCTAGTGGAGCCCCTGGCAGAGATCCCCAAAGAAAGGGGGCTGAGCTTGTCCTGGTGCAAGGAGCTGTCCACAACTGAGCGTTACGGACTGGCACATTCCAAGGCCCAGGGACTATGTGCCGAGGGACGCATTAAAGCTTGGGGCAGCTGCTGCAGAAGCACAATGGGGCAAGGCCGCTGTCTAAGGCCTTTCAGCCGCAGTGCAGCGAGGGGCTGGAATCTGTGTGGAACCCCTCGGGCCGTATGCTGGACGTGGAACGTACGTTGTAAGTATCAAGGGTTGCAATTGCATTGAGGCACCTCAAATTGTAACAGGCTATATGGAGAAAAGTTGAATTTTATTGCACTCTCTGTAATATTCAATTCGAAGCGTTTTGGAAAGTATTTTTCCAAATTTTGTGAATGAAGTAAGACTGCTGTCTGCCGAAAGAGGAAAGCTCATAAAGTTATATTCGAGACCACGTGGAGGGAGATGACAGTGCCACTCACTGATGATCACGGGCAACTTGGCCCATCAGCCACTCTCCCATTTCTTTCTTCCTGAGACCCCATGGGCAGTAATACACTTTTCATAATTTAAAATGAATAGCTGCTTGCAGAGCCTTTCACTCTGCTCCGTAGTTCAGTGGATCGCTAACTCAGGATCTTACAATATGTTTTTTCCATTTCCCCTGACAGTAATTAATCGTAAGCAGCAGTTTGAAAACCCCCTTTCCTCACTTTATCGGGTTTCCAAGAGCCGATTGCGGCACAGATATGAAGTTTGTGAGATTGTTGTGTTTTGGAACTGACTGTTTAATTTAAGGTAAAATGGAGGATGGAAGGGGTCACGTGACCTGCTCTGAATCCTGTTGACAACAAGCTTGTGTTATTAAAGGGGAGACCCAAGTTGTCTTACTGGAAAAAGGTGTGACACACTCACACCTATAAACAATGACCATGGCAGCTGAGCTGACAGTGGATAGGTCGCTAGTCTCCAAGACCCAGGGACGTGTTAGGAATGTCAGGATTTATAAACAGTTGTGCTTTAAACTGTCTATTTCATTCTAAGATAGAATGGAGTTGGGGGTCTAGAGAATGGCTAGTTAGCATTCCACCTGGATACAAAGCCCGTGTGATTCACATTGCCATGGAGATGGGCTTTGAGAGGGGAAGCGTCCATAGCAAGTCATTGTAGGATCGGTTTGCAGGTTTTTCTAAGACATCCCTAAACTGCCAGTTTGGCATCCAAGCTGCCATGTTTCCCACTGGCAATACGGCATGACAGCAGGAAGACATCGGACACCCCTACTGGCGCCTCATTCTGGCCATATTGCCAGCCCCCCACCCCAGCCCATCGCTAACGGGCTGGTGAAATTCAGTCCAAAGTTTCAGGCCGATGATCTTTCATCAGCATTGGTGATTGATAGGATGATGCTGGCGGACAATGGTGAAGGCGCCGATAATGAGGCTGATGCTGTGGAGGAAGAGGCTGAAGACAAGGTCACATAGGAGACCCAGAAATAAGACCTTCCCCTATTGTGTACTTCCCCAATGAGACAGCTTCATCAGGAACTGCAGTAGCCACCAGCCTGCACTCTCGTAACATCACCCCCCCCACCTCCCCACCCCACACACCACCCCCCAGGGAGGCTGCAGGAGAACAGTTGGTGCCTCCTCCAAGAAAGCAGACCGCAGCTGTGTTAACATTAGGGGACAAATTGTACATCACTGTGCGCACTACTTCAGGTAACTATGGTTTGGAACCAATCTCTAAGGAATGAGATCAGCTAACCAGCTGATCAGCAACAGATTCGGGCCAAATGGAGCAACTCAATCCGCCCCCCGCCCCCCAGCCCCCCCACCACCCCCACCCCCTCCCTTATCCATCGTCTTGTGCTCCTCCTCCATCACTCTTAAAATGGCGAACATAGGATGGCCATTGGGAAACCCATATGTAGTCCTCAGAATCTGTGTGTGTGTGTGTGTGTGTGTGTGTGTGTGTGTATGTGTGTGTGTGTGTGTGTGTGTGTGTATGTGTGTGTGTGTGTGTGTGTGTGTGTGGGTGTGTGTGTGTGTGTGTGTGTGGACAAGCAGTCAGAGGCTAGTCAACCCTGTCTAGGTGAGATGCCTAAAAAGAACATTCCGGAAAGCTCTTTCCCAGCTTCAGTAATTAACTGTCAAAATTTTCTTCAATCTTCAGCCTTACATGCTTGTGACTTCTGCCAGTCTTGGCAAAAAAGTACATCTCAGTTATATCATTCTTATTTAACCCCCCTGCACTTTCATCGTGCCTGCTGGAATTTTAACATAGCACTGCTGCTGGCCCCTGTGTCTATAAGTTTAATTAGTTCTATGGGGACATTAAAGGTGGAACATGGACAAAGCCATAAACTAAAGAATGCCGGGATTTGTTGGAAATGTTTCCCACCCTAGTTTGGAGACTTGAGGGTAGAAGTTCATCTGGGGCAGGGTGTAGAACGGACAATATCATAACAGCAGTTTCTTATATTCAACCCCTGGTTTTCAGTTCCATTGCAGCCAATGGAACTATCAGCATTGCATATAACAGACTACATGCCCCATACCGTCTGTTCCGCGCCATTGCTGGGGTGAATTTCTACCCCTTGTAGGTGCTGTTGCGCCATTTAACCATCCAGGATGCATGAAAAACAACATGTAAATTATATGGCCAATGTACATTGCTTTGTAAGTAGGTCAAATATTACGTTACACCTAAAAATCCGTGGACCGTATTACTATTTACAGTTTTAATAGTTCCAGGTGAATTTCTAATTCATTAAAAGCAGCAAATAATAGTACTCGGGCTACTTTAAAAGGAAGAAAAATTAACAAGGGGCCCAAGACAATTTTCCAATGCCTAAGGTATTTTATGGGTGACCCAGTGAGCTGCAATATTACTAGCAGGAAAGCAGAGTTTGCTATTCATCCTCTGTGAGAAACTGATTCCAGTGAGACAGTCACTAAATTGAAATCATCTGGTAGATATCGTACATTGAGCATACAGCTGATAATACTTTTTAAAGAAAAAAATTTCAAGGCAAGGCATTAAGATGACTTTATCCTCAAGCATTCCTCTCCCCTCATATTCCTATCACTTTATTTTGCAGCATTCATCCTAAACATACTCCCCTCCATAATTCCTATTTTATTTTAATTGTGGTGTAGAATGTTCACCTACTTTTGGTAATGCCCCAGTTCACAGCAAACTTGCAGCTTCACAGATAAGTATTCAGACATTTGAACACATAATGCTCTTTGAGAGGGTTTTGATTATTTGTTAACATAAAGCAAAAGTCACAGTACTGGCTGAACAAAGTGACTGAGGGGAAAGGTTACCCTGCATCGCTCTCAGGAGGCGTGGATCGCTGTTTTAAACTGTACTTCATGTGCTGTTTGGGTGCACTTTTCACTCATTCATGAGGAGGTGGCCTAACTTTTATAAAATCACCACTGTCCAAGTTAAAAAAAAAATTCAATGCAGCAACTTCCCAACCAGAAGCACCTGATGGAGTTTGAAAGCTCGGTGCTTTGGTATTCAGCATTGCCATCGAGCGATGTTTGCAGCTACATTGGAAATGATTGCCAATTCTAACATTGTGCTTAGCCATATTTATTTGCATATCAAAAGAATTGTAACAATAATTTTCAACGCAGCATTAATCTATATAATCACATGTTTAAAGATTGTTCTTGGGGTGTGACGCTGGCCAGGCCTCATTTACTTTCCTATGGTTTACTGTGACGGTGGTGGTCCTCCTCTTGAATCCCTGCCGTCCTCAGGATGGGGCTTTCACAATGACGTCAGGTAGGCCGCTCCAGGAGACTGAGCCAGCAATGATGAGGGAGAGACCGTACATGTCCAAGTCAAGATTGTAAGTGACTTGGAGGTGATCCATTCCTGTGGCATTGCTGCCCTGTCCTTCTCAGTAAGAGAGGTCACAGGATACAGAGATGCAGTTGAAATGACATTAGTGAGTTGCTGTAATGCACATCACAACGTAGATCATAAATAGGGCAGTCACAGTTTACCAATGGTAGAAGGGATGGAAATGAGCACTGAACAATTGATTTTTCTGTCCAGGATGGTGTCCAGCTTCTTGAGTGTCATTGTGACTGCTGCATCATTCTGCCAAGTACTTCGTAGCTTTCCTTACTAGAATATTGTAGGCGTTGTAAGAAAATAAGCCATTTGTTGCTGTGCGCCCAGCCTCGACCTTCTCTTGTGGGCATGGTGATCGTATGGCTGTCCAGTTCAGGTTTTGGTTAGTGGTCACCCCCAGGATGTCGACGGGGCACTCAGTGGTGGTGGAGCCAGTGAGTTCAAGGGAAGCTGCCTGCACTTACTCACGTTTGAGACAGTCATTACCTGTGGAAGGTAGTCATTATGATGTGAATGTTACCTGACACTTATCAGCCCGAGGCTGGATCTTATCCAGGTCCTGCTGTAGTCTGACAGGACAGTTTTATTATCAGAGGAGTTGTTAGTACAGCTGAACAGTATAGAATTGTCAGTGAACAACCTCACTCTTGACCAACTAAATCAGAAGTAATAATCATATTATGTCAAGCTTAGATTTTAAAAGCTTCAAAATTATGGGAGAAAGGAAAGCATGAGGGAGCTAAAGAGTTGCGTAATTTTGAGATCCTGGAATGGATTAGTGTAGAAGACATTGCAGCACATCTTCATCATTAATGACTCAATTATATCCAATTAGAGGGCAAGACTTACAACAGCTTCCCTTTAAAATGCTTTGGTGCAATGACTATGTTTGTGACTGTTGAGTAATGTGTTCTCGCAGGGGGAGATAATATTTAGTTTTAAAGCTCTTCTTTTAGATGTTATATTTAGCCTAGTAAGAGCAATTAAGGATGGGCAATAAATGCTGGCCTAGCCAGAGATGCCCACTTCCCACAAATGAATTTTTAAAAACGTCACTCCTACGATAGAGATCAAGAAAGAAACCGGGTACAATGGAAGTCAAATTTGGGAATGAGCAGGGACAGGGGAGATTTCTCATGGTTCAAGTAAAAAAAAACAGGTATGAAACCTTGTGTAGAAAGATTGAATCAAAGGCAGTAGAACCAGCAGACAGAAACTAATGTACTGGGAAGATAATAAAAAGGTGTGAAATATAAAAGACCATTCACCTTATTAAGCTGATTTCATCTGAAGGATTAGGTTGCAGGGTAACTTGATACATTGATATTTTTCCAGCCCCATCACTGAAATTCCATTGATCATTATCTCATCCAAGATTTATATTTATACCTAACTTGTACCTTCTTATAGCAGAAATCTATCAAGCTTCACTTAAAAAAAAACACTATCGTCTCAGTATTTATTGTGCAAGCTAGTAAATTAATCTGCAAGTCTGTAACTTTAAAGCAACAGAAGGTATTTCTGTAATTCTGTGGTTTAGTGATGTTAGTTTGCCCTTTCATCCCACACTATAGATTTAGTTCAAATATTTTTCATTACATTTGATCCCCTCCCACTATAATAGTGATGTTATATCTTGTACCACAGGGAAAGTAACCAGTAGGGGTGAAGGTGAAAAAAATTCTGGGCCAAGTGGGACCACTTTCAGTTAATTCATCAATAACTGAGTTTATGTCATTGGATTAACCTATCTTTCTCAAAAGCACTCTTTTCACATTCCACAGTGCCATTTACCATATCTTGTTTTGCTTCCTTGACATCATGGCAGTTAGCTAGGAAGTTGATTTAGTCTGTGGTTAGAACCACAGCAATGTAGGTAAGAATGTTTTTTAAGGTTCTTGACAGATGACTAATGGGGCTTTCTGTGTACTCTTGTAGGAAGTCGAATTCCTGGCAGTACAATGGACAAGGGGATTCATGGCAAGATATTATTTCTTAACAATTTGAACTGCGAATGATTCAAATACATAACACAATGGAACTTGCATTATGTGGACTCAATGACATTTTACTGAGAATGATAAAGTTCCAAGCTCACATTTCATTTTGCATCTATTTAGACGGAATAACACTCCGGCTCTAACTATATCAACACGTTCTCATGTCGGCATTAATTATCCTGGTTTTAGACGCTTGCAGTTGTTGAATTCAACCTAGGGATCAATGGAAACTGATAACACCAGTTAAAAAGAATGTAATTTCTGTGTGCACACAATGAATATGTCATTTCACTTTAAAAAAAAACTCAGTCAAATTTAGTTGCAGGAAATATTGATTATACCTTGCTCTGTGCAAGAAAAACAAGAGATGCATCTGTTTTTAACGTAAATTTATAACTCATTAACTGAATTGTGGGAACGGACATGTCGATTTTAACCCACTCCAACAGGTGCAATGCTCAATTCTGCTAGGAGTGTTAACATGGGCATCTTGCCATCTTGTTTGTGCATGCACAGTGGCTACAACTATTTTGCCACTTGTTAGCACTTAGGCAGTCCAGTCACCTGCCCGCCTTAGATGGCATGATTATTTCAATATTTAAATAGGAGTTCATGCATATAGGAACCCGTTGTAATTTGAACGGAATATAGCAAGAGGGGCTGAGTGCAGGAGTGGCTTCTGGAAACTGAGCGGTACAGAGAGCAGGCGGAGATAATAGGGCATTGTCATGAATCGCTGGATCAAGTTGGAAGCAAGCTGAGCCAGGCTTTCTTGGCTTCTTTGAAGCACTTGCAGGCTCCTACATTTTGTGGGTCTTTATGGACAGTGACAGCACCTCTTGTCGCACTGAACTGAGTGGTGGAGGAAGGAGATCTTCAGCAGCAGCAGCAGAAAGAGAAACAGCAGAGAGACCAAGACGTTGCACAGGAAGCTGCAGGGAGGATGACAGGATGGATTGGGGCAGGGCCGGGTGGTGAAGGTATCCTCCAAACCGGGCCCACAGATATTGGGTCACTTAAACTCAGTGAGGGACAATGTTCGGGTTCAGCTGCAGCATTGAGCCCAGACAAGGGCTCTGCCCATGAGATACAGCAAGGATGTTCCCTGTGGCTACCAGGCCTGCGGCCTACAATGGAAGCGCAGTTCCTGTGGTCTTCGGGCTCTGAATTTTTGGGGTTGAGTCATTGCAGACTGCAACAGGTGACAGGGCACACATCCTCCGAAAGGTCAGTACTTACAGAAATTTCCTCAATAACAGCAGAAACCGCCTTCTGCCAAGAACTGGGGGTTAGAGGTTGTAATCATGTCGCCACAGGGGGGCATCCCCCTGAGTTACCGGGATCTATAAACACAAAATACAAAGTGCAGGTAAGATTAGTGCAAAAATTCAACCAATGTGATTCAAAGGAATTTGGTTTTACCTGAACCTTTCCGAACTAACCCAAATTTGGAGTGCGTTAATTTTCTAATTCAAGATTTTAATGTGGTGCTGTGTACTCAATTATTTCACAAAAACACTACATTTAAGCGAGCTTTTTAAACTTGCTACTGACTGAGCAGTGAAGGTGAGTGGGGTAGCAGGGTAAACTGGTACTGCTCAGTTTGATTTTGTTGAGACTGAAGATGAATATCAGTGTGAAATGCCAAAACAAACCAACCATATTCTTATGGAAGATCTATGCTTGACTGTTATATCTGCCACTGTATTAACAGTCTAGAGCACAACATCCCTTTTACCACCACACGTACAACATCACCTCCAGGCTCTTCTGCATCCCCCTTTGGAATACCCAGGTTGTTACAGGTCATGTCAGGAGAATATTATGGGTGTGTGCCTGCTCTCCAGAGGAGGTGCTGCACCGCTGCCATTCTATGATAGATTATTGTGCCTGCATTTTTCCAAGAGGTCAGACCAGTGTGTTGATGGCTGCTCAGTGACCAGGGCTACCCATCAACTACCTACTTGCTGAGCAGCTCGAACTGTCAGAGAGCACCAGTGATTCACTCGAACCCCCCTGTTTCTAATAACCCCCTCCCAAACCCTGTCAATCTAACCCAGCCTCTCCATGACAATATGTCCGAGGTTAAAACCAACCCAGAGTAGTTTGGGTCGGGCAATTCCTGAGGTTGCATTAACAGAATGGGAAAATAACGATGATGTTGCTAGAATAGTATTTCTCTCCTGCCTCTAATAGCTGAAGAGCCACTTAACATATACAAATGTTGGAAAGTTCAATAATGCAGTTGTGAAATCTGCTAGTTTTAAACAAACAACTTAATATTAAGTTTTGCTTTGTTGACCTCTGCCATTGAGAGACACAAATCGATTTCCGATATGGTAAAATGGCACCTCCCTGTACAACTGAGGAAGTAAAGGTGCCAAGAGGTCAAATCTCAGGAAGGGTTTGCAAAAATGACATCATTTAGCAAAGTACTGCAAAGAATATTGCAGAGTGTATATGAAGACATGCTTTGACTATGGGTCACTTTGCTCATGAACCGGTTGCACACTTAACTGTCGGCAGTCAAGCCGATTACAACATTCGGCAGACGCAGAAACCGATATGAAATGAAGCACGTACTATTTATTTACACAAACAACAGGGCATTAACATGATGTGTGGTTCCCCAGCCAGACCCTATTCTAGACTAACATTTACATGCTAGCCCACGGTCCACAGCTATTGGGTCTTGCAGTCACATGGTCAATCTTCTCACAGCCTCTTAAAGGTGTATTACACCTCAGATTGCCACAAGACAATAGAAAGTAATGGTGTTAAATACGTGTGGAAGATTGCTGTACTGACATAGAAAAGGTTACTGAGACTGTAGCAAATTTCAGGGTTATGCAAATTAAGCATGCAATAAAGGGGAAATTTATTTACTGCAGGACTAAACTTCTGTGGGGCAGAGCACCCTGGGATAAAGGTTATATCTTGCTATGTCTATTTTATGGATGTAAAAAGGGCTTGACAACTTTGGAGACCAAGGGCAGCTGCAAGGCACCTAATGCCTGTTCTAGACTGACTGCATGGGCATCTGAAAAATTGCCTGATGCAACTTCAAACAGCAAACATTGGCATCAAGGATGTGCGAAATATGCTTTCTTCAAATGGAATGAATGTGATTTCCGTGAGTTGTTGTGGATGCAGAAGAGCCTGGAGATGCTGTTGGACGTGTGGTGGTAAAAGGGATGTTGTGTTCTGGACTGTTAATGCAGTGACTGATATAACAGTCAAGAATAGATCTCCTACAAGAGAGTGGTCGGCTACAAAGTGTCTTCAAAGTGAAAGCCAAGTAGGGAATCAGAGTGGTTTAGGGAGGGAATACCAATGCTTTAGGCCTAGGCAGATAAGGCATGACTGCCATTGCTGGAGCGTCTAAAATCGGGGATGCTCAAGAGGCCAGGACTGGGGGAGTGCTGATATTTTGGAGGATTGTAGGACTGGAGGAGGTTACAGAGATAGGAAGTGATGAGGACATGGAGGGATTTGCAAACAAGGGTGAGAGTTTTACAATCAAGGCATTGCCAAATGGGGTGCCAATGTTGATCAGAGAGCGTAGGATTGACAGGCGAGCCGAACACAGTGGAAATTAGGATACAGACAGCAGAGCTTTGGATGTGCTGAAGTTTACAGATAGCGCAAGGTGGGAGACCAGCCAAAACAGCATGTTCAGCCTATAATGTCAGTCTTCATTGGAAGTAAAATCGAAAAAACAACTTAATTTGGGCCACTCTCATTCACCTCTTTGCCAAATAAAGAGCTTCATTGGTAGATGAGTAACTGGCGTCTGTCTGCCTGTCTTTTTATGTAGGGAATCTGAGGGAAAGAGGAGTTAGGGATTTGGCATCAGATGTGAGACCAGCTGAAAGACAGTACATCACACCATAGTTGCACTACAAATGCAAGCTGTGCAAAACCATCTTTTAATTCCCAAATTTTCAGAAGAGGCAATACTTTTCTCACAGTGCTGATTCTGCTGACCAGTGAGCAGGATTCTACATCTGTATTGAATTATGTGCAATGAAAGTAGAAAATGCTGGAAGCACTCAGCAGGTCAGGGAGCATCTGGGGAGAGAGAAACAGAGTTAATGTTTCTGATCAATGACCCTTCAGAGTCCTGATGAAAGGTCATCGACCTGAACTGTTAACTCAGTTTCCCGCTCCACAGATGCTGCCTGGCCTGCTGAGTGTTTCCAGTTTATTTCTGCTTTTATATTCGGCATCTACGGTTTTACTGCTTTTGTTTCATTGAATTGTTTGTGCTGAGGCTCTATTTTCCTTGCTGTAAGCATGGTTCAAATTGGCATTATAACTTGGTGCTGTCCACTCACATCAGTGCCTGCAGCAATACAGGCATCAATATCATCCTGTCGACTAATCTCCTAGATGGGTTCAACTGGGTTTTATCTATGGGAAGGGTTTGTTGGAGGCAAATCTCTTACAACACTGCGACTTTCTTGCTTCTATTCTTGTGCATTGACCTTTCTTTTCTACTGAGCAGCATTTACTGCTTGCTTTATAAAGTAAACCAACGCAGCAGATGAAAGGTTTATATTGAACCCATGCCTCAGAGCTGGCATAAAGAATATAGGTAATCAATTCATTCAAATTGAAAGTTGAAAATAATGGAAACATCTATTGACAGACAGTCAGTTTTTAGGATTATATTTGCTAAATGATATCACAATATTTTTATCAACTGTCTTTTTCCACAGTGTTGCAGGGAGCTAAAGACTGCACCATTTTGGTTTTAAACCTTTTTAAAAATTATATAAACGATATTGCTTACTCAGTTATTTTTTGCACACCATTACCCGAATGAACAATTGCAAGACAGGATAGGCCTGTGAAGACAGGACAACAGGCAATAGTTCTCTGGGTTTGTGATGAGAGCCTTTAGTAGCCTGTGATGTCAATCACCTCATTATAAAACTAGTAATCTGCAGGAAGCCTGGCATTGAAAGGTACAGCACATCCCATAACACCCTGCCCTGACTGAGATGATTGCAGCTTTTTCTTAAAAGTGATTATTAAGAGACTGAAGAGCACAACTGAATGCTTTATGAATATTTCATGTAAATGTGAACACCAAAAGGAAATAGCACTTACTGAAGGGGCTCCTTGATTGATACAGGAGAGGCACTAAACACCTTGATTTTGAAGGGTTTTAAACTCCTGTTTTCTCAATGACTGTTTCAAGGGCTTCAGTTAAAGGCAAAATAAAGTTGCATTGAGGTGAAGAGCTCTTCATTACCAGCCAGCATCAAACAAAAGCATGGGTATAAAACTTGCTCCAATGAATCCAAACACAAAGGGTTCAGCATTGCTTTGGGAAAGGTCCACAGAAATCAAATAAAGCAGTTAGGGACTTTCTGTGTTGAGCTAACCATCATTTTATCTTTGTATGACCTATTCTGTTTATTAACTGTTCTCCTCATGGTATACAGACAGGATTGGTGTGAATGGGCAAGACCAGTTTTATCTGCAATGATGTGTGAAGTGTGTAAGGAAACATCTTTTCTCGCACAGCTTATCTTCCCCAGTGACCACTGATGTGTGCTCTTGTAAATATACACATCTTTGTTGAAGTCTGTCTTGAAACTCTTTAATAAGGTGACCTTGAAATACGAGCAGTTTTGGTTTTGAGGAAATTAGCAGCAAAGTGTATTTCGATATTGTTAGATGGGCGTGAACTGCCAATCAAAATAATCAGTACTGCGGTCTGCTTCATTGTCTAAATCTCTCATGCAGCCTGTCATAGTGTCATTTCAGGCTTAACAAGGAGACCTTTTAAAAGGTCTCACAGACAAGAGAAATGTGTGCCTTGCTGAAGACCTCCCAAGCCTTTGCAGACTACAAGTCTCAGAGAATGATAACCCTTTGCAACTGACAGTTTCTTTGCCTGCAGTTATCATCTCCTTGTTTTTACCTGTTGTACATTGATCAAATACTAAACTAAAATGCTCAAATTAAATTTGCCATTTTCGCCTAATCGTAGAATACAAAACGGTTAGCCTGGAATCCACTCTAACTGGGATTAAAACGATCAGCTTCAGCACAAAAAGAAGCAACTTGATATTTTAAAAAAGTCTTAAAAGTGCGGTTTCAGCCTCTCTGGCAAAATGCATAGACAGAGGCAAGATTTTGAGGTATAATTTTATAATCAGTAATTATATAGGCGATAGTAAATGTTTTCACAAGTATTTATTTTCTCGCAAGGTGAAAGGAGTGCTATTTTCATGCATTGTGATTTTGTTATAATAAGGACGCAGGAACGAAAATAACTGTGCACTGACTGTGTATGACCAGTATTCAATTATTGGTGCATTAATGAGACGCAAAATAGGTTCTTTTACAAGCAAATTTGTCATCTTCTACCATTTTGAGGCGTATTTGCCATAATTGTTAGGTCACGGTGTCACCTTTCACAATATGATTGGATTTTCCTACTTTTTTGAATATTCAGGAACTGCTATTGTTGCATCTGTAGAATGTACATAATGCGGGTTGTAAGAGAATTCTTATGTTCTACTGATGTTGGACTTTGAGCACCTTTCAGGAGGAAAGCACACAGGTCATGGATCGGTGCATGCGGCTGAATTTTGATCAGCTGCTTAGAAGGAAATTGGCTTGTTCATGTCTGCGCAGATCCAAAGGCTTATGTATATGAGATAAAATAAAGTGACTGAAGATCAATGGCCATTTGGAGAAGGAGATGTTGGACATAGTGGTAAACATTTGCATCTGAGGTTTCAGTAGACCAGATGAAGGAACAAGATTTAGTTTTGCTGTGTAAATGCACTGGACACTTTGAGAATAAGTGATGACCCATATTAAACTCAAGGCAGAAGTGGAAGAGGACTTTTACATAAGATGTCATTGGGATTTTCAAAGTCTTCTCAGTGCTGGATGTGACAGATAACTGAGACAGATTAATGAATGGCCACCTCACTTGGTGCTCGAGCCTGCAGCACTGGTTTTCTTGGGCAGTAGCACGGCCTGGATGTTAGGCAGCACCCGGCCCTGAGCGATGGTCACCCCTCCCAGCAGCTTGTTGAGCTCCTCGTCGTTGCGGACGGCCAGCTGCAGGTGTCTGGGGGTGTTGCGGGTCTTCTTGTTGTCCCGGGCCGCGTTACCGGCCAGCTCGAGGATTTCAGCCATCAGATACTCTAGCACAGCAGCCAGATAGACCGGGGCTCCGGCACCCACACGCTCAGCATAGTTGCCCTTTCTCAGCAGCCTGTGAAAACGGCCCACCGGGAACTGCAGTCCAACTCGGGAGGAGCGAGACTTGGCCTTGACCCAAGCTTTCCCACTGGCCTTCCTTCTTCCAGACATTATAACAGCCTCACCAGCTCTTTTGCAATGGACTTAGATCCTGTGTGTGCACAACTCTCGCTGTGAAACTCTCGATTGTGAGATTCGTCATGGTTATCGTTAATGCACCAGAATGTACTCGGTATCTGTGACATTGAAGGATTTGTAGAATTGTGGATTCTGACACCCTGTCCTTCAAAACCATGTTGGGTTGTGTTACTGAGCTAGAAGCTGAGTGATTTCAGTGCAAGAAGTAGGCAATGGCAGTGCACAACAATGTGGAGTTAAGAAGAGAACTGTTAGATGTGAAACATATGTTTCTGCAGGAATAATCAAATGAATGCACTGTTTCTAATTCCAGTCCCCCTATAGCTGGGCAAAAATTATCCCCTTATTCTATCTTGCTCGTGCCTCCACACAAACTTTCATGTTAAGTCATGCACAATTGTGCTCAACTTTTATCTTGCTGCTGAATTGTTATTTTTGTGGTTTGACGCTAAAGTCTGGTCCTTTTCTACACCAGCTTACTCACAAATTGCTCAATACTGGGGAGAATAGCATCTGTGTCTTGACATGAGAAACAAGTGTCATTTAGGTTATTATTAACCCCCCACCCCAACCCTGCACCCCCGCCCCCCCACCCCCACCCCTGCCCTTTAGTTCAATTTCTTTTAAATAAACTATCTACCCTATCTAAACTTTGTTCCTCCGCAGTTTGCCACATTTTGCAGCAACCTGATCTTGCAAGCCACCCTTCTCTGATCTTTGTGAGATTACATGTGGCGTCTTCATGAAAAAATAAACATTTAAATAAGATGCTCCACCCGTTGCCCTAACCCCCACAATGTGGGCTGGCACCCTCTATCATAACACTTCATTGTCCTTGCTAGGTGCCAGAGGAAGAAAGTGACATTCTGTGACAACGCAATGACCCACATTTCTCCAGAGCTCTTCATATGCAGATCAAAAATTCAGGGTCCTTTATAGGATGGAAGGAAGAAAAGAGCAATGAGTGCAGGAGAAACGCTAAGGGTTTGGGGGGTGTGGATGGGCCAAAGGTTTAGCAGGTTTCTGACACGTGGGCAAGGTGGAGAAGTTTATTGTGAGCACACGAACGTGTGATAAACGATGGACAGGAGAAGGCCTACTGGACCATCAGCCTCTGCTACAGAGATGGAAAATATTTTCAGATGGGAAGTTCCAGTGGGCAGGGAATTGACAGAAACTATGACCTGGTGCCCTCCGGCAATGACAAAACATGAGGTAGCCATCCACATGAACTCCAAAGACTATGGGCAGGATTTTCCGGCCCCGCCTATAGGCGGGATCTTCCGGTCCCGCTGAAAGTCAATGGCTGACCACCTCAGCGGCCTGGAAAATCCCGGCTCATTTCTTTCCAAGGCGGAGCGTCAGCAATCTTCCTTCCCAAGGACGATCCCACAACGGAGCAAGCTGCCAAGGGAAATAGTCACAGCCCCATCACTGGAAATCTTCAAGACCCATCTTTAGATTATTTCCATTCAAAAGTTTTCGCTATCAGGACCACCATTTCATGCCTATATAAATGTTGGCGGGATATGGATATTAGTCTGTGATGCCGACACAGCTAAAGCAGGAACAGAAGCAGAAACAGATTTGTTACAAAAGCTGGTGACCAGGGCTGAACAGAGGGAATAAGGAACAGAAAATAAACCAGCATTGGAGGACACGAGGTGTATTTGGGGATGTAAGAAATTGCTGAGTTTTGTGAGGTGAGGTCTTAATTGAGGGGACTTCTATTTAGCACAGGCACAAAGTATACTTTGCACTGGCAAACTGCAGTTTGACTAATAAAGTGTATAAAATGCAACAATTTTCCCAATGGAATTTACATCTGGTTTGGTTTCCAATTTCCTAAATTCCTAAAACATTGTTCAACACAAGTAAACAGGGCCAATAGCATTCCTGTTGTTGCTGCAATTATTTCTTTCAGACTAATGGAATTTTAGTAAAATACTTTGTAAACATGTCCCGAGTCGGGTTGCATTATGCTCCATCTGTTCTTCCTGTACATCCAGAAATTCAAAGCATGAATAAGAATTTTTAAGCAGGTCGTTGCAGGCATCTTTATTCCTATTATGGAAAAGAATTGGCGAATAAGCTGAAGATATAAATAGTAAAAATGTTGAATATGCACAGAAACTCAGTCAGGAGACCTCCTGCATGACCTGTGACAGTTCTGATAAAGGGTCCCACCCGATCCATCACCACCACCTTCTCTCTCAGATGCCAATTGATCTGTTGTGCATTTCCAGCATATTCTGTTTATATTATGGATTTCTGGCATTTTATCACTGCAGATACTTCCTTTGTTGCATTCTATGCTGAGAATTTACAGAAACCAGTCGAATGGGAGATTCTGTTTTATCTTATACGTACCATGCAGTATTGTGTTAAACAATATTTCTCATGCATTATTGGGAGAAATGGTTGAGTGAAACGACAATTCAACATCCCTCACTGCGAGTCCCAAATCTCCACTAAATCATGCGAATACACAAAGTTGTTTTGGGCTTGTACTTACACTTTAAAGAACATACTCCGGCTGTCAATTTATTTCCAATTTTTAACCTCCTTTTCCCAAGCTAAGGGCAAAAAAACAAATCCCATGTGCGACACACAGTCCTTTAGATTTTAAAACAAAAATGTAAAGCTTATTCACAAAGTCTGTTCCTTGTCATTGTTTTGTTTTTGTATCTAATTATTTGCAGCAAGTACTTTGATTTACCTTAACTCCCTCTTGGCCTGATGGCATTAAGTATTTTACTGTTATTTTCATTAACAATTTGAGATGGTTCACTATAACCTCCCTACCACTGCGAAGAAGCTTTCTAATATCTGTCCTGCAAGGCAGGAAATAATTTCTATGAAGGAGCCATTAGGTGGGAATTGATAGTAATTTACTAATTTGATGCGATAATGACAATGAAACATTACATATTTACACATAGGATGGAGCAGTCAATCCTGGACACTTCTAACAAAATGACTACTAATTAGTGATGAATAGCATTAGAACCTTAATCAGTTGATGATTCCTTTCAAATGTCTAAAATCCTACAACGAACCTAACAGCCTCTAGGGTGGACCAAGAATCCCAAAACTTCCCATCACTGGAAAGGGCCGGGCTTTCCTCATTTCTAAGTCAGTTGTGGACTATTTGATATTTGGTATGATCGGTCAACAACTCCATGATCATGTGACCACCAGAGTGCTGGAAGGCAAACAAGATGGTCGCTGGTTTTCATTATTTAGCAATTGTTCTGTTCCTAAGTGGAAATATCTTCGGAAATGATAACATATTACTAATGCAGTTTTCTAATTAACAAAAACAAAAGACAGATTTAGTGATTCTCGGCCTGAAAAGATACTCACATTATCTACGCATTTTAAATTAAAGCATATCAACCCTTTGCAATAAAACAAGTGCACACCAAGATAAGGAAACAGTGTTGGCCATGTTGTGAAATATTGCGCTGCAAATTTTCCAGGATTCCTGTTTTGTCAGGGCAGTCGAGACACAGCTTTTCTCCACTTTTGGAGGTAATTGAGCCGAGACCCTTCCCCACAGCAGGGGGTAATTGTGGTGAGATCCCTTCCCACAGGAGGGGATAATCGAGACGAGGGTCTTCCCCACAGGAGGGGGTAATCTAGAGTGAAATGGTTAAGTCCCCCTCAAGTCTCAGTGAAAGCGAGACAATCGGTGACTGTTGTGTCTAGGAGAAAGCGTCAAGCATTATGACTAGCCAAGCATTCATAATTCTTAATGGCGCCATATTGCTTCTGCTGTTCCTCTGGAGGGTGAAGCCTCCATATGCCCTGATTGTGTGAAAAATGAGGTATACTACTTCTGTCTGCTGGTGCAGGTATGTGGGTAAAGTGGATGGCATGGAGGATCCTTCATGCAGCTTAAATTGCCTGGCATCTCTGCATACCTCCTCCAAGCATGTCAGCCAGGAAGCCCAATGCTGTCTGTCATAGTACTATCGCTCGGAATGAGGAGGAAGTACATTTAAATAAAATTAACACAACGCATCATAAAAAAAACTCAGTATCAGCTGAAAAAAAGTGAAACATTGACAAAAAAATTGCTGAACCATGAAATACTGAAGTTATTAGCCAAAGTTCAGCAATTGCCACACAGCTGGGAAAGTGACAGGAGCGGAGTTCACTGATTGTCTCATTATTCACTCACTAATAAGGAATGTGAGCTGGGCTTGAATTGTCCTGAGGCAGATTGCCTTTACCCTACTAAAGATTTGATGTTGCAAAAGTAAGTTCGGCATTGGTAATTCTAAGTAGGAATGGTGTTTTGGATCCGATGCAGTTTGGCAGCGCTGGCTCAGTACTTGGAGCAGCATGCCAGAGTGACATTGTCCCAGTGATATCATATCAAATATGTGTCTCTAAATATAACTTTACCAACACATCTCTTGCTCTTTGATTTCCAAACTGACTCAAGCCCTCAACAAGGCTCCCACAGCAGCTTTATTGGATGGGGATATGTTGGATAAGTATTGCCAGAGAAGTGCAGAGGGATTGGGAATCTTGGTGCATATGTTGTAGAAATTCCCAAGTCATTAGCTATGTACTAGGATTGTAAATTCTTGGAGGAGTTGATATGAATTCATGTTCTATATAATCTTGGCCTGATGATTTTGGGAGACTTGCCACTTCTAATCAGGCTTCAACACAAGAACACTTTGACTTTGGCTGCATCGATATATAGCACACTACAGGCTGACTTTACCATCCCAGAAAAAGACAAGTGTAATTGGACAGTCAGTGGTCTTTGCTTTCTGATACAAGCATTTCCCTCTTGTCGCTTAAAACAAGTATTGCTGGAGGAATTTGGAGGCCATTGTGACTCCTCTACAGGCTCACCTTTAATTCCCTTGCCTCATCTCAGCAATTTCCATCTTTATAGCACATCATTTGAACTTAAGTCTTAAGACCTCTTCCCATGTGACCTGTCAGCTGAAACCATTTCAATCCTTTTTTGAGGATTTTCCTCTTGCTCTACCCTCTCCATCTGTGATTTGTAGCTTTTTTTTTATTCTGTGGACTGGTAGCAGCTTTGTACCGTTTATTTATTTCTTTTCTGGGGAGATAGAATTATACTTTTTTTTTTCCATTTTCTATTTTATGGGCAATGATTATGTTGCCAAACATGCCTGTTATAAAAATGTCAAATTTCAGTGACAGCTTTAAATAAAACAAACAAATTGCGGATCCAAACCCTGCAGGCAACCATCTCACATATTTCTGGTAGGTCTGATTCGGTCTGGATGAAGGCTCACTCCTTCCTGTGATCAATAAATCATTTAATCATGCATTCCATTTTGTTTTAAAAACAAATGTATGCAGATTTACACAACGTGGACCAAGCTGGAAAACATTCTGATTAACTCTGTCAGACTAGTTCTGGATCAAACCTGGAACCAGAGCCTCAGGTGCTGAAGTGTAGTAGGTTGGCGCACTAGTCTGTCAGATACTGCACCACTCCTGTCACTGGCGCTAACCTATATTTAGAATTGAATGTGTCGAACTCCAGACAGCACTCTCATAGATTTCTGTCTACGCTTCTCTTTTAATTTTTTTGTACTTGATTAAAAAAATTACATACCTACTGGCATTTTGTGACTGAAACAAAACATTGTGGAAATGTAACTGAAGATGAATTAGAGTTAAGGTTTTGGTCAGTAATTAATAATGAAAAAGCAAATCTTCAAAGTTTGCCCTATAAATGTCAGAATTTACTGCCTTTCCAGCATCAAAGTGGCCACAAAATGAAATTATCTGTTAATTTCAAATAGAGGGCAAAACTAAACGTAGAAATATGAAACATTTCATCAATCGAATCCTTCTTTGCTGAATAAACTTGAATGTTATAATCCTGTGATATTACAGGATATTGTAAGCAATGTGGCAGTTCCCAATGGGTTAATATCGGCACGTTTATTTCCAGTTTCGTTTGCTGCAGGAGTGCAAAGAGCCATTAGGGATTGTTTGGTTTAAATGTATTTCAGAAAGAGCTTCATGTCACTCTGAATTGTATCTATCACATGGCGCAGCCAGCTGACATGTCTGCAGTGTTTGCACTGTGTTTGGATTTACAGTAACTGCTTTAATTATATCCCAAAGTATACGGTGTGGAACCATTTAATGGGGAATTGTTTGTCCTGATCAAATTTCACCGTAACAGGAATTTCACTGCAGCGAGAGCAGATTCATTGAGAATTAGTAGTAACTTAATGAGGAGGAAAACGGTAGGTTTGTGCTTTATTAAAAGACTCTTGGATGGGCCCCCCCCCCCCAACCATCTAGAATACCGTGTCTAAGTCTGGTCCCCCCACGTGGTGCAAGATTTAGATGCCCTGGAATTGGTTCAGAGGAGGGCTACTTTATTAATACCTGATGTAAAAAGCCTTGGCCATCACTAGAAGCTTGGGAAGATGAGTTGTTTTGTTCACATGCCTGCTCGTTATATAACCACAGAACTGGATTAGATGTCAGGAGGATTATTTCTCCCCCAATAGGATCATTGACCTTTAGACCATGCAGGTTGGTGAGTTGTGCAGTGGGTACCAAACGTTCAAAAGTAGCTGGACAAGTCCACGGGGGAGAATGATATTGTTGCATTTTAACATAAAGTGCAATGTTGGTTGATGTACCTTGTGGCCATTACATTGAACTCGTTTCTGGTCACTCCTTGTGGGGGTGAAGAATGCGGGTATAATTTGTCCAAACTGGCTTTTCCTCCATTTTGCTTTCCCTCAAATGCCTTAGGATTTTTTTCTTTTTAAAGTTATTTCCATCTCTCCCAGAACATTGCAACAGCTGGAATAGGGTTGTGTTGCCTTGCTGCAAAACGCCATGGGACAGGTGCCTTCTGAGTAGTCTGGTCAGTTTTGGTCACTCAAGAAAGATATAAAAACAAAAAAACGTTGGAAGTACTCAGCAGGTCAGGCAGCACCTGTGGAGAGAGAAACAGGGTTAATGGAATTTCGGGGTTGATGACATAAGAATTGAAGGTAGGTAGAAAAGTAAGAGCTTTTGAGGCAGTAGGACAGGGGTGGAGGCAGGAAGAGCAAAAGGGAAGGACAGTGATAGGGTGGAGAGCTGTAGAGATTAACGAACAAAAGATTTTGCGATGCAAAAGTGAAAGAGATTGGTAATGGGTATAGTTAAAAAAAATCAAAGGTCCATTTGAGGCATGTCACCTGAGTGCAACATGAAGCAATAAAGACTGAAGATGCTTCCTGACCTGCTGGGTATTTCCAGAATTTTTTGTTTTTATTTCAGATTTCTGCTTTTTGCTTTTGCTCCAGAAAGATATATTGACCTGAGAGCGGTTGCAGTTCAGGTTCACCAGAATGTTGCTGAGCTTAAAAAGAATAGCACTGGTTGCATAAATATGGTTCATATTTCCTTGAGTTTAGAAGTTAGAGGGATCATTTAAATGAAGTGTTTAAAATAACACAGGAACCTGACAGGGCAGAGACAGAGAGAGAATCTATTTGTGGCAGAGAATCCAGAGCAAGTGGGCAAAAAAGAATGGAGCCTGGCCATTCAGGGGTGAAATCGGGAAATACTTTTTCACACAGGTGGCTGCAGAAACCTGGAACTCTTTGCCCAAATAGGTTGTCGATGCTGGGAGCCAATTGAGATGTTCAAGATTGAGAGCAATGTATTTTGTTACATAAGCATTTGAGTTGAAGGCAAAGAGTAAACCACAAACGCAACATATAGGCCAGGATTTTGCCCTTGCCAGGCGAACTTGCCAGGGGTGGTAGGAAGCAGCCGGGGACTGCACACTCAGTGTGAAACATGGGCTGCAACGCTCAGCACTGCCTGTGTAGGGTGGGGAAGGGTGGGGGGGGGAGGAGCTGTTGTGTGGGGGGGGGTGGTGTGTGACAGTGGGGAACTTCGTGCAAGTGCATGCAGGAAAAGCTCCCTGAGGCACAGCGCTGCCCCAGGGAGATGGAAGTTTAAGAATTAAAGAACTTTAAATTGTTAAAAAAAAAAATACGAGCCTGCCACATGAGCAGGGACATGTTCCTAATGAAATGTTTACATTTTCATTCAATTTTTAGTAGCCGTTAGAAACCTCATCCCACCTCGGATAAGCTTTCCTAAAATTGCAAAGGCCACTAAGCCTTTTGGCCTGCAGTGAAAAATTACATTTAATTGGGACTTTAATGGCGTTAACTAGGCCTGTTAATTGTCGGCGGGCGCACTGCTGACTCCATCTCACGCCCGCCGACTGAAATATCACACGAGTGCGCGCCCAACCGATGAGGTAAAAATTCTGGCCATAATGTACAATGTATTATTCTGCTGCTAAGTTGGCTCTGCTTTTAGTTGGTCAGTCCCTTTAAGAGTTTTAGTAAGTGGAAGCAGGGAATCAATTAGAGTTTAATTGCAGCGCTGATGTGGGGGTTTGCAGGTGTCCTAAGTTTTGAATTCCAGGTCCGGTCCCTTCACTAACAATAAATAAACTCCAATTAATCTTTATATACAATGAATGGGTTTTCTTCTTTTTAAAGATTGTTCAGCTGTGACTCGTTGATGATTCAAATGCTCAAATCTTTCATAAAAATAGACATATATACATACATTCACATGGTACAAAGCAGATTCATCTGAAATTTAGCTTTCATTATATACTAACAAGCTGGAAGTTCCAAGTTGATGCAGCTACAGGCAATACCCTAACTCTGGGAATCTCTCACACCAACAGGGGGTCTGGATGCATGAGGACTCCTGCAGACATAAAAATCCTTGATGCATGCACACCTTTCCTGTTTATGTTACCTGTTCTTCCTCCTGATATAATAAGGTATGTTGACACACAATGAACATCGCCAGGCACATACTCAATCTTTAATTAAATTAAGCAGAAGGGTTTAGTGAAGCCTCTCCCTAATGGAAATGGATCAAATCCTTTAAAAGTAACATTGGCAGAAAATTGGGAGGCAAATAACACTAAGTGTGCAAATTTGTCTTAAAACTGTTCCATTCTGCACTGCACAATTCACAAAATGGTAGCATTTCAACTGACACATTCATTATAACAGAACTTGCATATAGAGTCTGATGATGATTCTGCCAATAGTGAGCAGTGCTGTATTTTACAGCTGTATGAAGCTTTGGGATGACAGGAATGCACCCACAATGGAGTTAGCGCCTTCCCCTACTATAAAGGTCGGGTGTCCTCTCTGTCAGTCATGCCTCAATGGATAACACTTTTTCCTCTGAGGGTTTATGTCCCATCCAGGAGAGTGCTGCACTGTTAGAGGTGACATCTTTTGAGTGAGACATTAAACTGAGACTCTGTCTGTCCACTCAGGTGGAAGTAATGAGTTGTCCCGCTGTTGTGAAAGGGGCTAGATAAATGCAGGCCTTATTTCCTTCCCACTAGCCCTTGCAATTTTTAGCTGGGCTTGTGCTGGGGGCCACCACTGGCTGCAATCTCCATGTAACTGCACAATTGTGTCATGAGGACTTTCGAAGTCTTCCTTAAAATTTTCACTTGGCAACTTCAGCTTTGCCCCAAAGTCTGGGCTTGGAGTTGATCTTTTTGCCCAGGGCAGCAGCTTTGTTATCCTCGATGTCTATCTCCTTGTTCTTGATGGAGCAACTCGATAACGTACAAGAACCAGGGACACCAATGGTACTTGGTTGCTCTGTGATATTTTGAGCCTCATGGGGGCCAATGTGGCCTTCATCTCAGGACTTCCGAATCCCAGCAGGATCTCTTCAGCTAGCTGCATCATCCCCATCCCAGGTGTGAGGGCAGCCTGCTCCCCTATCTTGTCATTGTCAAAGCAGGTATTTGAGGGCCTGGCTGGAAAGGTCACAAGAGCGGTCACCAGAAGTCAAGACAATATCCTGAAGTTAACCACGTCACTTGTATTGATCCCTGGATCTGAATGCTCACTGATCACGGAAGGACAGAGATGATGGCATTAATTGGATCCTACAATCCTAGAGAGGTGGCGTACAGAGTCCCTCACAGGCTGGCTGCCTTCAATCCTCTTCAAAAAGTCCCCCCCACAAGTGGTCAAATTATCTATCAGGATTTATATCCTGTTGTTGTACCAGGTGACCATCTCTTTCAGCTCCATTGTCCAATCTCTCATTCAGCAGGAACTCAAATTACTCTCTGGTTCTCTGCAGGAGTATTCCCGCCTCTTCCCAGCGTTTCTGAGATCCCATAGGATGGCTGTGCACAGCCTGTGCTCCTCCCCATATATTAATTGCTTGATCTGGTAACTTAGTACAGAACTGAGAATTGGGCAGAATCTTGTCCACTCAATCCCTGTCAGAATGGCGGGACCAATTTCAGGTCAAGAAACCAATTTCCTAATGAGTGGGATCTGCCAAGGTTCTTTCCCACAGCAACAGTATAAGCATTCAGCCTCAGGGCTCCCCAACCAATTGCAGTGGCTGACCAAGTTGACCTGTCTATTTTGTTAAAGGAAGGATTTCCGATTAAAGGGATTAACGCATGAGTTGCAAAGGCTGCAGCAACCACAGGAAGGAAGAGGACATATGGGAAGGCTGCTTCCCAGGTCTCTCATCCTTACCTGGAGCTTCTGATGTGGAATCCAAGGAACTGAAGTGAGGTGAACTCTCTCAAGGATGAGATGAAGAGGACAGCCTCTTCAACTAAGCAAGTATGGGTGGAAGAAAGCAGCAGGAGTGCTCTCTCACCAACTGGGAGACAGTTCTAAGAGGATCCAGGACCTCAGGAGACTATGAATGGTCTAACACTTTCAGCATTCTCCTGTACAACATGCCTCAGGTCGGTACACCTTGTAACTCCACCTATTCCTCTCTCTGTAGGTACCTCACATCCCCATCCAAACAGCCAACACTCAGACTCAACCTCAGCTTATTCCCTTTTCGTTCCTCATGCCTCACAGTGACCATGGTGTCCTTCCCTCCTCTCCACACGAACTATTACGAAGACTCACACCACTTCGCATTCTCACCTTCCAGGAGAAGACAGCACACAACCCGGTGAGAGACAGAGACCTAGGTGTTGGGGTTGGCACCTTGCCAGCCATTGGCAACACGAGTCTACCTGCTCCACTGGAAAGGGGCTCTTGTTCCAGGAGGATGCAGTTGTCAGCAGTGACCTGCCATAAACACCTGAACCCCCTGAGGCACTGGCGCTCAGATATGCTGACAGAGCTGATTGTCTACCTGTAGGGCCCTATGTTCAGAACCTTACCTCCTTCCAGCTGGACCTGTGCCCATCCCCTCTGCCCTGTGGAGGGGCATGTGGCTGAGGCAGAAACAGCTGGTGCTGCTGCTGGGGCAGTTGGCAGTGGTGTGGCTTCTGCCCTTGCCTCTCAGCAGAGTTGGAAGGTGAAGCTGCATAAGCTGCTCCCGTATCATGGTGAAGGCTCGCTGCATGGATGTGAGCTAAGTGATAGTCAGGTCAAGTGCCCTCCAAAAATTTGGCATCACTTGTCAGGCAGTGAAAGTGCTCTCTCTAAGAGACAATAAGCTTTGAACAGCTGGCTCTCAATGGCCATGGCTGGAGCTCTTCAGTGTAACTAATCAAAGCCTTCCCGGCTTGTCAGTTTTAATGACAAAACTCTTCCTACGGTGCACTTGTCACAGTGACCCTGGATAGGTGCAGACACAGCATGGAAACTGTGCACTGTTGGAAAAGAAGGAATCCGTGTCAACATGGCCCTTAATTGACTTTTTAATGACCTCCGTTGCTTTCCTGTCGGACTCTAGGGGCTGTCCACAGGCCTCGTAGCCCATCCTGGAGAAAACTGGAAGATGATGGAATGATTTTGGGATCCTGGTTGGGAAAATGCTGCCAGTTGAGATGGGCAAACATCCTGCTCCACCTCCCTTTGCAACGCTGTACGTTTTGGCCTTACATATCTAACTTCAATTGGTTTGCCATCTTGCTGTATATTCTCAGCTTCAAAAACATTAAGGGACACATTTGAATACACATGTAATGGAATATATGTAAAATAAAGACCACTTACTGTTATCACTGAATAAAGGGAAGAATCGTAGAATAGGATCCTCTAATACCAATAAAAATCCCAGAAAATCTTTTAATTAAAATTTGCTTTGATTTATTCAGTTGATGGCCCTAATATTATCCCTTATATGGAAGAAAAGACCCATTGTGATCAGGACCAAAGAAGATCTGCAAGTATTCCATAAACTACTATTTGTCAATATTAAAGCCATTGAACTCATATGATTCAAATCCTTACACTGGGTTTAATTTGATTCCTAAATGGGATTCCCATTTGTGACACCCAGACATTCTGACTTTTCTCACCTCAATTACTATTGATCCATCGGAAAGGAGTGATGTTGAATAGCTTGTCGCTGTTGGTAGCAGTGATCCACCAACCAACCAGCTCTTGGGCCAACAAGAGAAATCCTATTTCCTGAACTGGCATTAATGGACTGCTCTATGTGTTTATGAGCGCAATCCTGATTGATATTCATAGTCCAATATTAGATTAAAAGTCCCAAAGAGCAAATGATATCTTATCCTTGGAATTTGTTAATTGGTATGAGGCAATTACTTTCATTATCTAGGTTTAGAGGTATTATGGTGAGAGAAGAGAGAAATGATTAAGTGCCAGAATAATCACTGGACAAATCCTCGAACATTATATCACAACAAAAATGTGTGTTGTTGGCAAGCTGCAGCAATTACAGAATTGTTAAATGTGTGGCAGATGGTCTTAAGTGCTTGTCTACAATCTCTGAACTGCTTCACAAACTTCTGCTTTGTGAGAGTCAGATAGTTGTCATAGTACATGTAGTTCCACTCTGGCAAAATGAAGACGACTCCTTCTCCAGGATGTCAACTTTTTAGGTTCATTTATGTAACACAAGGTAACAGCTGCCTCTACCTTTGCTACGTGGTGATTGAATCTGTCTGACATTTTCATAATGCTGTCTTAATATGAATGGCATACACCGATATATCTTAATGATGCTATTCGTTGTTATTAAATAAGTAAATGCTTGCTATTCATTCATTAGGGAAAATTTAGTCAGGCTGTAATTCTAACTGTGGTAATAATGGTAGTTCTGTCTTAACTGCTACTCAGTCAAAAGTACCAGTGGGGAAATGTAATCCATGATGTTGAACAGATTAATTCTTTTACAGTCATAAATTAGTAGATGAAGATTAAAATCATGGTGGTTTACCAGATGAACAATTATTTGTGGTGGCTGACTTTTAATAGGTATTGGTCTCTTGATATTATTGTAAAGATCACTTTCCCCTCCTACCTTCTCTGCAACCTTTGCATGACTTGCTAAAGGTTTATAGATCCACTTTGCTGCATTTTGTTTTAAAATGCACTGGGAAAGACTTCTCACACTGATTGCTTTCGATGAATTTCAAAATGCATGGGTGAGGTTATCCAGCACTGACTTACTGCCTCTGTCAGTGTCCTGCCATCCTCGTTAATGCAGGAAGCTGTGTGATGTCAACTCTCCCAAAGGAATATATTGATTTCAATGTCCCTTCTTTTAGACAGGTCCAACCAAATGGCTTGCAGGTTTTTTTAAGACAAACTCTCCTTATTAAAAGCCCAATAAATTAATTTAATATAAAGTAATAAGTAAATGAACTGGAGCTCCGGTTTCTGTTATGGCAGATATATCATTCAGAAAATCATTTCAGATCATTGAAGCCAAGTTAAGGTGAAGCGGCTCAGTAACTTTTTCTTTCTGTCATATTACCCAGTCTTCTTTTGAATGATTTTCTAATTCCTCAATCTCCCTTTGGTCACACCACTTGCTCCTCTATGGTCACCTCTGAGAAGATTAACCCTTTCATTAGAAAGCCTGACCAGGGTCAAACTGCTGCTTGGCTTCAGAACTCTTGCTTCCTTTGATCTATCAAGGACGGAGAAATTATTAGCAAATTCTAAGCCTTCCCATGTGATCTGTTTTTTGTAAATTTGTAAAAATTATTCCTAATCCTATTATGTGGCCCAGGCCAAACTTGCACTAAATATATGAGACCTTTGTTATGCAGCAGTGAGATGATAAAGGAATTCTGAATCTGGTCTCATTCTGAGTTATGGGAAGCTGGACACTGCATCAGCATTCACTAATCCTTTGCCACAGCCAACACCTTTGATGAATGCTTTCATTTATGACCATTGATGCTACTCACTTAATATTGCAAGGCAAAAAAAAACACTTTTTTTTTAAGGTTAGTAATAGATTTTACTGCACTTATATACAGTGTGGCCGAGTAATGAAAGCTCCTGTGTGATACCTGTGTGCTCATTATTCAGCTGTGTACCTTCATAATCAGAGACAGGAAAATTAGAATTTTGCATCCCTCAACTCTCTTTTCAACACAGACACCTTGCAGACAAAAGTCACTGTCTTAACCCAAATTCTAGCTGACAATGCGTATCAGCTCTTACTATTTCCAGTCATTGTTGTGCCAATCTTGTATCTACCCACGGACATTTTTTCAAAGAAAGAGTGGATTTCCTAGAGACTCTACCCCACGCAACTTCCACAGCTTTTATTATAGAAAAAGGCAAACCTGTATCTTTTCTCTCCTGTTTTAGAACTGTCACTCAGTGGGTCAATCTTGCTGATTAAACTGGTCTTTCACAATTAAGACAGTGTGTCTACGTTTACTGTTTGTTTGCAAAAAAAAAACCAGCCTTTCAAAAGAAAAGGTGAGCTTCTTATTTCTAAGTTGTTCATACCTCTTTTAATATGTTAACATTTTCATGGCAATGAAAGAACGTAATGAGGATCTAATCTACTGAAGCCTTTTGTAAAATCCTGCAATATAATTCATCAAATATAATGTTCTCAAAGCTGCTGGATAACAGAAAATGGGGAAAAGGTACGAGCTAGAAGGTAGTTTTTAAGGTTTTTTTCTTAATTACCGTGTTTTATTTAAAACTGAGAAAGTAAAAGACGTATAATTTGCATAATTTAAGCATAAACTCTGGGAAGATGTCTAGAAAAAACTTCTTTTTACATTAATGAAGTTTGATGCAGGGAAGAGAATCTGTTCGGCAATTATTGCTTAACACAAGTCAGTCAGAGGACTGGAGAATGTCTGTGCAAAACTGTTTGGGTTTCCAACCGACTGGACCATGAAAAGTATGACATATAAACATTTTTTTGGGAAAAGGCCATTTTCTTTGAATTTGTGCGATTATCATATAAGGAGTCTGCCACTGTGAGGATCTCAATCTTTCGCGTTTAGCGTTGCTTAGCTGTGGGGAGAAAAATAAACCTTTAACATCAGCAGCGACAGCAATTTAAGATTCTTGCTCACAAAATCCTCCGCTTTTTTTGACCCTGTTGGAAACTGCAGTTCGTCTGCTAAACAGATACTTCCATTTATTTATCGAGATGCTTTCCGCTGATCTTTAGCATTGTAATTTCATGAGAGATTAAATTTTTCAGGCAGTATTACATTAGCTTTTTCCACATGAGTGACTCCGAGCCTGCTGGAAGTGAGTAATGTTTTAAAAAAAAATCTGAGCCTGAGGTAAAGTGTGTAACATTTTAAAAATATTATTCCCTAAAGCAAGTACATTTTTAAATAACAACAGGTCTGCAGTGGCATGGATCATAGAAAATGATTGAGGGGCTGAGACTCCTGTGTCATAGGTAACGTTTCAAAACAAGGTGCAGTTGATTTCTCTTAAGTGTATTCAGAAGAAGCAAAAAATAAACTTGTCTTGACAGTTCCTGCAGCAACTTATGAGTATGGCTGAGACATGCTGGTGAAATCCTTGCAGCACGAGCACCCTTGTGTTTACAAGATGCTCTTTCTACTCTCATTTTTAATTGAGCTGCTGTCAATTGGACACTTTCACTTCTTAAATTCAAAAGAGCTACCAGTCCTCTGCACCATCACAGGCAGCAAATCCCAGCTCCTCCGCATCCACCAGGATTAACCCAAAGAGTTATTCTTTCATTAAGAGTTTCATTTCCCGTTGAACTAAATGGAAAATGAAGCCTTGCAAGTACTGACATCGCAGGTTCGGATGCCTTTGTGAGTGTATGCCTTGTATTTACAGTCACGTGATATTCGCAGTATGGATCGTGCTCCCTAATGTTGAGAGTAATCAATGGAGATGGTTCTGTTATCTTCACCCTTTCAAATATTACTTTAAAATGTGAGCCCTCATTTAAGATTAGGGAAACAAAAGCAAAGATGACAGGGTTTACTAGCTGCAGCTAGTTAATGTTTAACTGGCAATTGAAAGCTTAGTCAATAAATGAATTGAAGATACATATTTACCATTGGGTTTTCAACGCCAGGAGTTCCTTGACTTGAGCTGCAGACAAGTGATAGCAGCACCCTCGCAAACTAAATGCAGAGTGCTGACTTCACATTCGCCACTCGATTACGGGTATTAGATGCATCTATCCATACTTTTAATTAAATATTTGAATTTATTCCCTCTTGGTGCCTATGGGCGGAATTTTTACAGCCCCATTGCAGTGGGGGAGGGGCCATAAAATGCTGCGAGCCGCTCTAAAGTCCGTTGCCTTCAGTGGGACCGTAAAATCCTGTCAGCGCAAAATTCCGCCCTATGATTTTGCTTCTTAACTCCATAACAGCAGAACAATGAGAGGGTGTGAGACTGCACAAAATGCAGGAGTATTTCATGGGCTCTACACTGCACCCACCTAATCGGAACGCTTTATCCTTGCCTATAATCTAATTAATTACACACAGCCAGGGGTCAAGACTTAGATTATTTTGGGATTTCAGATTAAAATTTCACTCTTCACCACAGCTCAAAATTAGCTGGACCAAGTCCAAATTCCTTAGCTGAAGGAAAGATAAATGAATGTTGTTAGTGTGCCAAGCAAATGGATGTGGTGAATACGCAGCATCAGAGATTTCAGGCGCTGAGTAAAACCTGAGAGTGCCAGGGAAACAAATGTACTGAGTGAATGGCACCCTCCCAGGCCATTAGGCAAATGGATAGCCACAGGTTCTTCACTGAAAGTGGACCAGGGTCATACATATGTAGCATCAAAGTAAATTAGGCTCATTTTAGAAAGAAAACATAAAATGCAGTGAGCTGTCGCTGCCTTATAGCTGTTGGTTTTACAAGACAGCAGAGGCCACCCAGAGCAATACCAATGCTTATCCTGCATTTCCACAAATGTGGTATTGTAGGCAAGGAGGACAGACTAAAAGGCAGATCCCACTCTACATGTGTACGTTCACTGTTTCAAAGCGACAGACCAGTTCAGACATCAGGGTGGAAACGACATTTGAATTTTATGACCAAATTCGGATTAATTTGGATTCCGCTTACCCGAATCCCAAACCTACTTTCAACTTTGTTGTCTGAGAGTTACACAATTGGACTCACTCCCACAAACCATATTCCAACCACACCCCATATATCCTCCGCATATGAACCAAAAAGAACAAAACCCGGGAAAAACAGCCATTTTATTTGTTAAGACTGTTCCTTCATCCGAAGGTTATAAACTGAAGTTCAAAACACGACTAAAAATTAGCACAGAGAGAAGGAAGGTGAAGATCTTGCAAAAACATTTCGACAATAAGAGTATCTGATTTGAAACAAATGTCTGTTTAAAAAAAATACTATAAAATGAAAGAGGGTTATCATCCCGTTGATTAAAATCAGTGGTGTCAGTCTATCACACAGCAGAATGCAGTAAGCTTATTAACCCTTCCCCTGTTTCACAAATGGGAAATCCTTGAGGTTAGCACAACAGATGCTGTGAGGAGCTTTTAGTGGCGTTGTGACATTTGCTACGTATTTAAGTTGCACTTAAATTAAAAAGAAAATGTTTCTCCTCTGTCTGGATTTAAATGACAGTACCGAATAGTTGACACTCCGTTCCAGAAATACTGGCGTTCACCTGTTACCTTTCATTTGGTTGTCGATACTACACAGTGATTAAATCCAGAAATGAATGTGGCATCAAAGCTAGCAAAATGAGGAAGAGCTATCAACAAGAATTTTGCAGATGTTTCTCAGGACTATAGCTTGATCCCATTCATTTTTAAGAATAAAATATGCATGAGAAGTGGTTCTAGGACATTCAGCAAAGAATTTCGTGGAACAAAAATAGCAATGATTACACTAAAGCAAAATGTAACAAGGTAGAAATAATCTGCAAAAATAAATCTTTTATGGATTGAGGTGATCTAGGTTTAATGAAATGCGTAACTTCCTCACTCGCTCCTCAGAAAGAGCTTCTACTTATTCAGTTACCTTAAATTGATACAGTTTTTGTTTAATCCAGCAAACATTTGCAGCAATTAATGGCAAATTCTGCATTTTGAAACTGAAACGAATAGCTAAAAATAAAATCTTCAGGGTGTCACCATTTACATATAACATGGTGTAAAAAGCTGTTAACGTTTTATTTGCGATTGACACAAGATACGTGAGAGTTCCAGCAATGCTTTACTGTGGATGTTTTAATAGCCAACATGCATCACTCCTGCAAGAATGAGTTCTCTGTCACCACTGAGATTGGGTGGGATCTCCTGAGTCGAATCAACCTCACTGGTCAGAGAACGAGTGAAACTCTGCTGCTTAAACCCAAATATTTTTGATTATGAGCTATGCATCTGATTTCACTCAAGATATATGTATGAGTGTGTGTGTGTGTGTGTGTGTGTGTGTGTGTGTGATGCATGAGTGTATGTGTGTGTGTGTGTGTGTGTGTGTGTTATGCATGTTTGTGTGTGTATAATATCAATTGGTGAAATACACATATGTAAGTATATACATGTATAATTATATATGTATCACAATCTGTGATATATATTATCATGACTGGTGTTTTACAAATATTCAGCTACATAAGTAAAAAGACTATCTATATCTCTATTTTTATTTGTTATATATAACTTTGTCTTCCTAATTAAATAATCTCTAATTATGAAGGTTGTTTTACTTGTGTAAAGCTGAATATATTTAAAACACCAACTGCATTAGTTTAATGCCTCAGTTAACTTGAGGGATCTAGTACAGGTTGTGGGGGGCAGTGGTGGTGTGGGGGTGTGTGGAGACTGACCTTGATCATAAGCAATTTATACGACAAGAAAAAATAGATTACTTATCATAGAATTGCTCCTTTCCTGAGTCTAGCATTTCAGAGATTGGATTATAGATTCATTTTTATAAGAAAAACCTCCATATCCACGATCCCTTATCCTGTTACATTCTTCAGCTACCTATGTAATAAATTAGCTGCAATATAAATGTGAAGAGGCACAGTGAGGTATTAGGAGGCTCTTTGCCTTCATCCCTGGAGGATCTGAACCCTACTGTCATTTATGTGCTTTGGCTTAAGGTGACATATATATGAGATGGGAAAACTCTTTATTACAGATAAAGTCTACACACTGCTCCCTGTAGTGAGTCCAACACCTGCATAAACATTCAAGAGAAAACATTTAAACCAGGGATTTAAACCACATCTTTCTAATAAAGGTATTCCTATAGGGAAAATAGAACACCTCTGTTGCAAAAGAGGAAGATGTTTTTAAGTTGCTGAAGAGATATAATATTTTGTAAATAGACAGTGGCATAATTTGGTGTAAAGTACATTTTCACTTAGACTGTGATAACTGAGTTGAAATTCAACATCAACGGGGATGCAAAATGACCAGTGACAGATCCTTTGGCTCCCAATACTCAATGACTGATCATAACGTGCCAAAGGGTCATTGGCTATCTGCGATACACCCAGTGGTCAATGACTGTCTCTTCTACCAACCAATGGTCAGTGGCTGTCTCTTATACCAGCCAGTGGTTGTCTGTTATACACTCAATGGTAAGTGGCTGTCTATTGTACCCCAATTGGTCAGTTGATAGGTAAATCTGATGGGACAAGAAATTCCCACCCAAAGTCAAGGGACATTTGGCTCCTCTCCAAATTTTCCAGTCCCACTGGTGACAATTCCCGCTGGAAAATCCCAGCTGTGGTGTGTATATTAAATAGCCAAAGCTCGTACCCATTTCATGCACCACCAGAATTGAATATTAGCCCCACCGTGTCTTGGTTTGCATGAAAATGTAACTCTCTAATCCTTACTGTGAGCATAGCTGTTCTTATAAAAAGAAAGTATAAATTCTTGACACACTAACTGCTGACTATAATAACACAAAGAATTCTGTGGAACAGGAGAAGATGATTGGGCCTGGCAAGCTCTTCATGTTTTTTAATTTAAAGCTATTCTTTTCATTCCAACTCTGGAAGTCCAACACCTGGAAGGTGAATCTCAGATACTGGGCTCCTAGATTCCAAATTAATAAAAATAATAAATAGACAGCTAGTATCTTGGTCTCAACAACTTGTCTTCTCATGATATTCCTCCAGAAACATATCTAATTACCTCTTGAATGAGTTTATTCCAACAGCTTCAAGAACAAATTGTTCATGCACCAGGCTAGACCCCACTCGACCACACCTTCCATAACCCCAGCCTCTATCACCTAGAGGAACAAGGGTGCCAGACTCATAGGGACACCACCATCTGCAAGTTTCCCTCCAAAATACACGCCATCCTGCCTTGGAACCATATCACCATAACACCACCAGAGATCACCGTTCTTTCACTGTCGCTGTGTCAAAATCCTGGAACTCCCTCCCTAACAGCACTGTGGTACCACAGGGACTGCAGCGGTTCAAGAAGGCAGCTCACCACCACCTTCTCAAGGGCAATTAGGGATGGGCAATAAATGCTGGCCCAGCCAGCGATGTCCAAATCCAAATGAACAAATAAAAAAATTAGGGTGTGTTTTCCAATTGGTTAATCCCAATTCATAAGTGTAAAACAGGTGTAATTGATTGGCTACATGGGGAGAGGTCTATTTCATCAGATTTCCGCTCAGTTAGTACCAAACTACATTTCCAGATGAGCTATATATTGAGACCAGAGGCATTTGGATGTCTGAAATTAACAACATTAAAATTAGGCCTTGATCACATCATTTAGATGTTTACTTGATCTCTTGGTGCATCTTGCACTGTAACATCCAGTCAGCATTCAGCATGCTGCCTGCAGAAAATGGCTGAACTGGGTTGTTAGCATTTACCATTTATAAAATACCCATTTCTGAACCTTTTTACTTCATTTACTTCCTGCTTCCAATTAGTTTCTCGGGTGTAACTATGCGAGTTCTGTACTACAACGCTGCCCTTCCCAAGGGGAATACCCTGTGACTCATGTTTTATTGAGGGAGCGGTGTGGGAAGGGTGATAGGCTGCAGCCGATGCAAATTGGAGGAAGTTACAGGTATCTGGTCTCTCCCGTTTACAGGTAGAGGTACATCTATGTGGTAATAGCTGAGCTTATGAGCTCTAAGTAGAAAAACCATATGTAGAAGGGTGTGATATGTTGCAGGGACACATGCAGCTATACAGCACAGGACTGTCAATGGCAGTGTGGCCATACTCTCAGCTCATTCTTCTCCTTACTGCAAAACTGCAGTGCTGCCCAAAGTGGCAAACGAAGCTATCCACCCACCACCCCCACCACCCCCCACCACCCAATGCTATCACCCCTCCCCCCTCCTTCGGCACCACCTCACCAGTTTGTCAGCATTCGAACAACACCTTGTGTTACGGTGGAGACTTTTGCATTGCAAAACCTTTCCGAAAGGCTTTGCAAAAAGAAATGGAAGCTGAGGTAAGTAAGGAGTCATTAGGAGGAAACACTAGAAAGCTTGATCTAATGAGAGGGCTTTTGAGGAGATTTTGAAAGGAGGAGGAGAGGCAGTGAAGTTTGGTGAGAGGATTCACTGCAATGAATGTGGCGCTGCACTTCATCACAGAATTACCTTTCAGCCAGCTACAACTTTCATACCAGTCTTTGGGTTTTGCCAACATTATTTGTCACAGAAACTTTAAGGTCGGAATGCATATTAAAATAATAACAACAGGTTACCTACAATGTTCCCCCCGTTTGTGACCACTTACATTTAAGTATCTGCATCATGTTGAAATTATCCATCCACCACTGTACAGTCAAGTTCTGCTTCCCCTCTGAAAAGCTACCAAAACTGTGCGCAACGTGGACCGGGGTTTAACCTCACAGCATAACTAAAGCTGACCACTCAGATTAGTCAGAAGACAATGCCCAACAACACCCAACTCAAAACACACTCAATCATATTCGATTCTTTCAATACTGAGAGTAGGAGCTGAATTATCTTCGAAGTAGCATCATCAAAAAATTGAGTGGGTGTGGAATAATGGAGCAGCGTGTGTGTGCGTGGGTGTGGGTGTGGGTGTGGGTGTGGGTGTGTGGGTGTGGGTGTGTGGGTGTGGGTGTAGGTGTGTGTGTGGGTGTGTGTGTGGGTGTGTGTGTGTGGGGGTGTGTGTGTGGGGGTGTGTGTGTGGGGGTGTGTGTGGGTGTGTGTGAGGGTGTGTGTGAGGGTGTGTGTGTCGGTATGTGCGTGTGTGGGGAGGGTTGGAGTGATGGGGCAGTGTTTATGTGTGTATGTGTGTGTGTGGGGGTGTGTGTGTGGGTGTGTGTGTGGGTGTGTGTGAGGGTGTGTGTGTCGGTATGTGCGTGTGTGGGGAGGGTTGGAGTGATGGGGCAGTGTTTATGTGTGTATGTGTGTGTGTGGGGGTGTGTGTGTGGGTGTGTGTGTGGGTGTGTGTGAGGGTGTGTGTGTCGGTGTGTGTGTGTTGGGGGGGGGGGGGTTGGAGTGATGGGGCAGTGTTTATGTGTGTGTGTGTGTGGGGGTGGGTTGGAGTATTGGGGCAGTGTTTATGTGTGTGTGTGGGGGGGTAGGAATGATGGGGCAGTGTTTATGTGTGTGTCTGTGTGTGGGGGTGTTGGAGTGATGGGGCAGTGTTTATTTGTGTGTGTGTGGGGGGGGGTTGGAGTGATGGGGCAGTGTTTATGTGTGTGTGTGTGTGGGGGTGGGGGTTGGAGTGATGGGGCAGTGTTTATGTGTGTGTGTGTGTCGGGGGGGGAAGGGGTTGGAGTGATGGGGCAGTGTTTATGGGTGTGCGTTTGGGGGTGGTTGTAGTGATGGGGCAGCGTTTATGTGTGTGTGGGTGGGGGGGTTGGAGTGATGGGGCAGTGTTTATATTTGTGTGTGTGGGGGGTGTGTTGGAGTGATGGGGCAGAGTTTATGTCTGTGTGTGTGTGTGTGGGGGGTGTTGGAGTGATGGGGCAGTGTTTATGTGTGTGTGTGGGGGGGGTTGGAGTGATGGGGCAGTGTTTATGTTTGTGTGTGTGTGTGTGGGGGGGGTTGGAGTGATGGGGCAGTGTTTATGTGTGTGTGTGGGGGGGGTTGGAGTGATGGGGCAGTGTTTATGTGTGTGTATGGGTGAGGTGTTGGAGTGATGGGGCAGTGTTTATGTGTGTGCGTGTGTGGGGGGGGTTGGAGTGATGGGGCAGTGTTTATGTGTGTGTGTGGGGGGGGTTGGAGTGATGGGGCAGTGTTTATGTGTGTGTGTGTGTGGGGGGGGTTGGAGTGATGGGGCAGTGTTTATGTGTGTATGGGTGAGGGGGGGGTTGGAGTGATGGGGCAGTGTTTATGTGTGTGTGTGTGTGGGGGGCGGTGTTGGAGTGATGGGGCAGTGTTTATGTATGTGTGTGTGGGGGGGAGTGTTGGAGTGATGGGGCAGTGTTTATGTGTGTGTGTGTGTGAGGGGGGTTGGAGTGATGGGGCAGTGTTTATGTGTGTGTGTGTGTGGGGGGCGGGGGTTGGAGTGATGGGGCAGTGTTTTTGTGTGTGTATGTGTGTGTGGGGGGGATGTTGGAGAGATGGGGTAGTGTTTATTTGTGTGTGGGAGGGGGGGGTTGGAGTGATGGGGCAGTGTTTATGTGTGTGTGTGTGTGTGGGGGGGGGGTTGGAGTGATGGGGCAGTGTTTATGTGTGTGTGTGTGGGGGGTGTTGGAGTGATGGGGCAGTGTTTATTTGTGTGTGTGTAGGGGGGGGGTTGGAGTGATGGGGCAGTGTTTATGTGTGTGTGTGTAGGGGGGGGGTTGGAGTGATGGGGCAGTGTTTATGTGTGTGTGTGTGTGTGTGTGTGGGGGGGGGGGGTTGGAGTGATGGGGCAGTGTTTATTTGTGTGTGGGAGGGGTTGGAGTGATGGGGCAGTGATTATGTGTGTGCGTGGGGTGGGTGGGTTGGAGTGATGGGGCAGTGTTTATGTGTGTGTGTGTGTGTGGGTGGGGTTGGAGTGATGGGGCAGTGTTTATGTGTGTGTGTGTAGGGGGGGGGTTGGAGTGATGGGGCAGTGTTTATGTGTGTGTGTGTAGGGGGGGTGGTTGGAGTGATGGGGCAGTGTTTATGTGTGTGTGTGTAGGGGGGGGGTTGGAGTGATGGGGCAGTGTTTATGTGTGTGTGTGTGGGGGGGGGGTTGGAGTGATGGGGCAGTGTTTATGTGTGTGTGTGTAGGGGGGGGGTTGGAGTGATGGGGCAGTGTTTATGTGTGTGTGTGGGGGGGGTGGTTGGAGTGATGGGGCAGTGTTTATGTGTGTGTGTGTGTGGGGGGGGGGTGGCTGGAGTGATGGGGCAGTGTTTATGTGTGTGTGTGTGTGGGGGGGGGGGTGGCTGGAGTGATGGGGCAGTGTTTATGTGTGTGTGGGGGGTGTTTGGAGTGATGGGGCAGTGTTTATGTGTGTGTGTGTGTGTGTGGGGGAGTGTTGGAGTGATGGGGCAGTGTTTATGTGTGTGTGTGTGTGGGGGTGGGTTGGAGTGATGGGGCAGTGTTTATGTGTGTGTGTGTGGGTGGGGTTGGAGTGATGGGGCAGTGTTTATGTGTGTGTGTGTGTGTGGGGGGGGTGTTGGAGTGATGGGGCAGTGTTTATGTGTGTGTGTGTGTAGGGGGGGTGGTTGGAGTGATGGGGCAGTGTTTATGTGTGTGTGTGTGTGGGGGGGGCGGGTTGGAGTGATGGGGCAGTGTTTATGTGTGTGTGTGTGTGGGGGGGGTTGGAGTGATGGGGCAGTGTTTATGTGTGTGTTTGGGGGGGACGTTGGAGTGATGGGGCAGTTTTTATGTGTGTGTGTGTGTGTGTGTGTTGGGGGGGGGTTGGAGTGATGGGGCAGTGTTTTTGTGTGTGTATGTGTGTGTGGGGGGGATGTTGGAGAGATGGGGTAGTGTTTATTTGTGTGTGGGAGGAGTTGGAGTGATGGGGCAGTGTTTATGTGTGTGTGTGGGGTGGGGTGGTTGGAGTGATGGTACAGTGTTTATGTGTGTGTGTGTGTGTCGGGGGGGGTTGGAGTGATGGGGCAGTGTTTATGTGTGTGTGTGTGTGTAGGTGTGGGTTGGAGTGATGGGGCAGTGTATATGTGTGTGTGTGGGGAGGGCTGGAGAGATGGGGCAGTGTTTATGTGTGTGTGTGTGTGCGGGGGGGTTGGAGTGATGGGGCAGTGTTTATGTGTGTGTGTGTGTGCGGGGGGGTTGGAGTGATGGGGCAGTGTTTATGTGTGTGTGTGGGGTGGGGTGGTTGGAGTGATGGTACAGTGTTTATGTGTGTGTGTGTGTGAGGGGGGGTTGTTGTGATGGGGCAGTGTTTATGTGTGTGTGTGGGGGGGGGGGTTGTTGTGATGGGGCAGTGTTTATATGTGTGTGTGGGTGGGGTTGGAGTGATGGGGCAGTGTTTATGTGTGTGTGGGGGGGGTGGTTTGAATGATGGGGCAGTTTTTATGTGTGTGTGTGTGTGTGTGTTGGGGGGGGTTGGAGTGATGGGGCAGTGTTTATGTGTGTGTGTGGGGGGTGTTGGAGAGATGGGGCAGTGTTTATTTGTGTGTGGGAGGGGTTGGAGTGATGGGGTAGTGTTTATGTGTGTGTGTGTGTGGGGGGCGGTTGGAGTGATGGGGCAGTGTTAATGTGTGTGTGTGGGGGGGGTTGGAATGATGGGGTAGTGTTTATGTCTGTGTGCTTGTGTTGGGGGGGGTTGGAGTGATCGGGTAGTGTTTATATGTGTGTGTGTGTGTGTGGGGGGGGTTTGGAGTGATGGGGCAGTGTTTATGTGTGTGTGTGGGGAGGGCTGGAGAGATGGGGCAGTGTTTATGTGTGTGTAGGGGGGTTGGAGTGATCGGGTAGTGTATATGTGTGTGTGTGGGAGGGCTGGAGAGATGGGGCAGTGTTTATGTGTGTTTAGGGGGGTTGGAGTGATGGGGCAGTGTTTATGTGTATGTGTGTGTGGGGGGGGTTGGAGTGATGGGGCAGTGTTAAGTGTGTGTGTGGGGGGGGGTGGTTGGAGTGATGGGGCAGTGTTTATGTGTGTGTGTGTGGGGGGGGGGTAGGAGTGATGGGGCAGTGTTTATGTGTGTTTGTGTTGGGGGGTGTTGGAGTGATGGGGCAGTGTTTATTTGTGTGTACGTTTGGGGTGTTGGAGTGATGGGGCAGTGTTTATTTGTGTGTGTGTTTGGGGGGGGCGTTGGAGTGATGGGGCAGTTTTTATGTGTGTGTGTGTGTGTGTCGGGGAGTGTTGGAATAAATGGGCAGTGTTTATGTGTGTGTGTGTGTGGGGGGGTGGTTGGAGTGATGGGGCAGTGTTTATGTGTGTGTGTGTGGGGGGGTGGTTGGAGTGATGGGGCAGTGTTTATGTGTGTGTGTGGGGAGGGCTGGAGAGATGGGGCAGTGTTTATGTGTGTGTAGGGGGGTTGGAGTGATGGGGCAGTGTTTATGTGTGTGTGTGGGGTGGGGGGGTTGGAGTGATGGGGCAGTGTTTATGTGTGTGTGTGTGGGGGGGGTTGGAGTGATGGGGCAGTGTTTATGTGTGTGTGTGTGTGTGGTCGGGGTGGGTTGGAGTGATGGGGCAGTGTTTATGTGTGTGTGTGTGTGGGGAGGTGGGGTTGGAGTGATGGGGCAGGGTTTATGTGTGTGTGTGTTTGGGGGGTTGGAGTGATGGGGCAGGGTTTATGTGTGTGTGTGTGGGGGGGACGTTGGAGTGATGGGGCACTATTTTTGTGTGTGTGTGATTTGGGGGGGGTTGGAGTGATGGGGCAGTGTTTATGTGTGTGTGTGGGGGGGGTTGCAGAGATGGGGCAGTGTTTATGTGTGTGTAGGGGTTTTGAAGTGATGGGTCAGTGTTTATGTGTGGGTGTGGGGTGGGGGGTTTGTAGTGATGGGACATTGTTTATGTGTGTGTGTGTGAGGGGGTTGGAGTGATGGGGCACTGTTTATGTGTGTGTGTTTGTCGGGGTGGGTTGGAGTGATGGGGCAGTGTTTATGTGTGTGTGTGGGTGGGAGGGGTTGGAGTGATGGGGCAGTGTTTATGTGTGTGTGGGGGGGGTGGTTGGAATGATGGGGCAGTTTTTATGTGTGTGTGTGGGGGGTGTTGGAGAGATGGGGCAGTGTTTATTTGTGTGTGGGAGGGGTTGGAGTGATGGGGCAGTGATTATGTGTGTGAGTGGGGTGGGTGGGTTGGAGTGATGGGACAGTGTTTATGTGTGTGTGTGTGGGGGGCGGTTGGAGTGATGGGGCAGTGTTTATGTGTGTGTGTGTGGGGGGCGGTTGGAGTGATGGGGCAGTGTTTATGTGTGTGTGTGTGTGGGGGCGGTTGGAGTGATGGGGCAGTGTTTATGTGTGTGTGTGGGGGGTGTTGGAGAGATGGGACAGTGTTTATGTGTGTGTGTGTGTGGGGGTGGGTTGGAGTGATGGGCAGTGTTTATGTGTTTGTGTGTGTGTGGGGGGGGGTTGGTGTGATGGGGCAGTGTTTATGTGTGTGTGTGTGTGGGGGGGGGGTGGCTGGAGTGATGGGGCAGTGTTTATGTGTGTGTGTGTGTGGGGGGGGGGGGTGGCTGGAGTGATGGGGCAGTGTTTATGTGTGTGTGTGGGGGGGGGTGGTTGGAGTGATGGGGCAGTGTTTATGTGTGTGTGTGTGTGGGGGGGGGGTGGCTGGAGTGATGGGGCAGTGTTTATGTGTGTGTGTGGGGGGGGGTGGTTGGAGTGATGGGGCAGTGTTTATGTGTGTGTGTGTGTGGGGGGGGGGGTGGCTGGAGTGATGGGGCAGTGTTTATGTGTGTGTGTAGGGGGTGGGTTGGAGTGATGGGGCAGTGTTTATGTGTGTGTGTGGGGGGGGGTGGTTGGAGTGATGGGGCAGTGTTTATGTGTGTGTGTGTGTGGGGGGGGGGGTGGCTGGAGTGATGGGGCAGTGTTTATGTGTGTGTGTGGGGGGAGGGCTGGAGAGATGGGGCAGTGTTTATGTGTGTGTGTGTGTGTGGGGGTGGGTTGGAGTGATGGGGCAGTGTTAATGTGTGTGTGTGTGTGGGGTTGGAATGATGGGGTAGTGTTTATGTGTGTGTGTGGGGGGAGGGCTGGAGAGATGGGGCAGTGTTTATGTGTGTGTGTGTGTGAGGGGGGTTGGAGTGATGGGGCAGTGTTTATGTGTGTGTGTGGGGTGGGGTGGTTGGAGTGATGGTACAGTGTTTATGTGTGTGTGTGTGGGGGCGGGGTTGGAGTGATGGGGCAGTGTTTATGTGTGTGTGTGTGTGTCGGGGGGGGTTGGAGTGATGGGGCAGTGTTTATGTGTGTGTGTGTGTGTAGGTGTAGGTTGGAGTGATGGGGCAGTGTATATGTGTGTGTGTGGGGAGGGCTGGAGAGATGGGGCAGTGTTTATGTGTGTGTGTGTGTGCGGGGGGGTTGGAGTGATGGGGCAGTGTTTATGTGTGTGTGTGGGGTGGGGTGGTTGGAGTGATGGGGCAGTGTTTATGTGTGTGTGTGTGTGAGGGGGGGTTGTTGTGATGGGGCAGTGTTTATGTGTGTGTGTGGGGGGGGGGGGTTGTTGTGATGGGGCAGTGTTTATATGTGTGTGTGGGTGGGGTTGGAGTGATGGGGCAGTGTTTATGTGTGTGTGTGTGTGTGTGTTGGGGGGGGGTTGGAGTGATGGGGCAGTGTTTATGTGTGTGTGTTGGGGGGGGGTTGGAGTGATGGGGCAGTGTTTATGTGTGTGTGTGGGGGGGGGTTGGAGTGATGGGGCAGTGTTTATGTGTGTGTGTGTGTGGGGTGGGGTTGGAGTGATGGGGCAGTGTTTATGTGTGTGTAGGGGGGTTGGAGTGATGGGACAGTGTTTATGTGTGTGTGTGTGGGGGGGGGGTTGGAGTGATGGGGCAGTGTTTATGTGTGTGTGTGTGTCGGGGTGGGTTAGAGTGATGGGGCAGTGTTTATGTGTGTGTGTGTGGGGGGGCGGTTGGAGTGATGGGGCAGTGTTTATGTGTGTGTGTGTGGGGGGGGTTGGAGTGATGGGGCAGTGTTTATGTGTGTGTGGGGGGGGGGTAGGAGTGATGGGACAGTGTTTATGTGTGTGTGTGTGTGAGGGGGTTGGAGTGATGGGGCAGTGTTTATGTGTATGTGTGTGTGGGGGGGGTGTTGGATTGATGGGGCAGTGTTTATGTGTGTGTGTGTGTGTGGGGGGGGGTTGGAGTGATGGGGCAGTGTTTATGTGTGTGTGTGTGTGGGGGGGGTTGGAGTGATGGGGCAGTGTTTATGTGTGTGTGTGTGTGTGGGGGGTTTGGAGTGATGGGGCAGTGTTTATGTGTGTGTGTGTGTGTGTGTGTGGGGGGTGGTTGGAGTGATGGGGTAGTGTTTATGTGTGTGTGTGTGTGAGGGGGGGTTGTTGTGATGGGGCAGTGTTTATGTGTGTGTGTGGGGGGGGGGTTTGTTGTGATGGGGCAGTGTTTATATGTGTGTGTGGGTGGGGTTGGAGTGATGGGGCAGTGTTTATGTGTGTGTGTGGGGGGTGTTGGAGAGATGGGGCAGTGTTTATTTGTGTGTGGGAGGGGTTGGAGTGATGGGGTCGTGTTGATGTGTGTGTGTGTGTGGGGGGCGGTTGGAGTGATGGGGCAGTGTTAATGTGTGTGTGTGTGTAGGGGGGGTTGGAGTGATGGGGCAGTGTTAATGTGTGTGTGTGGGGGGGGTTGGAATGATGGGGTAGTGTTTATGTCTGTGTGCTTGTGTTGGGGGGGGTTGGAGTGATCGGGTAGTGTTTATGTGTGTGTGTGGGGAGGGCTGGAGAGATGGGGCAGTGTTTATGTGTGTGTAGGGGGGTTGGAGTGATCGGGTAGTGTATATGTGTGTGTGTGTGTGGGGGGGGTTGGAGTGATGGGGCAGTGTTAAGTGTGTGTGTGGGGGGGGGGTGGTTGGAGTGATGGGGCAGTGTTTATGTGTGTGTGTGTGTGTGTGTGTTGGGGGGGGGTTGGAGTGATGGGGCAGTGTTTATGTGTGTGTGTGTGTGGGGGGGGTTGGAGTGATGGGGCAGTGTTTATGTGTGTGTTTGGGGGGGACGTTGGAGTGATGGGGCAGTTTTTATGTGTGTGTGTGTGTGTGTGTGTTGGGGGGGGGTTGGAGTGATGGGGCAGTGTTTTTGTTTGTGTATGTGTGTGTGGGGGGGATGTTGGAGAGATGGGGTAGTGTTTATTTGTGTGTGGGAGGAGTTGGAGTGATGGGGCAGTGTTTATGTGTGTGTGTGGGGTGGGGTGGTTGGAGTGATGGTACAGTGTTTATGTGTGTGTGTGTGGCGGGGGGGTTGGAGTGATGGGGCAGTGTTTATGTGTGTGTGTGTGTGTCGGGGGGGGTTGGAGTGATGGGGCAGTGTTTATGTGTGTGTGTGTGTGTAGGTGTGGGTTGGAGTGATGGGGCAGTGTATATGTGTGTGTGTGGGGAGGGCTGGAGAGATGGGGCAGTGTTTATGTGTGTGTGTGTGTGCGGGGGGGTTGGAGTGATGGGGCAGTGTTTATGTGTGTGTGTGGGGTGGGTGGGTTGGAGTGATGGGGCAGTGTTTATGTGTGTGTGTGTGTGGGGGGGTTGGAGTGATGGGGCAGTGTTTATGTGTGTGTGTGTGTGAGGGGGGGTTGTTGTGATGGGGCAGTGTTTATGTGTGTGTGTGGGGGGGGGGGTTGTTGTGATGGGGCAGTGTTTATATGTGTGTGTGGGTGGGGTTGGAGTGATGGGGCAGTGTTTATGTGTGTGTGGGGGGGGTGGTTTGAATGATGGGGCAGTTTTTATGTGTGTGTGTGTGTGTGTGTTGGGGGGGGTTGGAGTGATGGGGCAGTGTTTATGTGTGTGTGTGGGGGGTGTTGGAGAGATGGGGCAGTGTTTATTTGTGTGTGGGAGCGGTTGGAGTGATGGGGTAGTGTTTATGTGTGTGTGTGTGTGGGGGGCGGTTGGAGTGATGGGGCAGTGTTAATGTGTGTGTGTGGGGGGGGTTGGAATGATGGGGTAGTGTTTATGTCTGTGTGCTTGTGTTGGGGGGGGTTGGAGTGATCGGGTAGTGTTTATATGTGTGTGTGTGTGTGTGGGGGGGGTTTGGAGTGATGGGGCAGTGTTTATGTGTGTGTGTGGGGAGGGCTGGAGAGATGGGGCAGTGTTTATGTGTGTGTAGGGGGGTTGGAGTGATCGGGTAGTGTATATGTGTGTGTGTGGGGAGGGCTGGAGAGATGGGGCAGTGTTTATGTGTGTTTAGGGGGGTTGGAGTGATGGGGCAGTGTTTATGTGTATGTGTGTGTGGGGGGGGTTGGAGTGATGGGGCAGTGTTAAGTGTGTGTGTGGGGGGGGGTGGTTGGAGTGATGGGGCAGTGTTTATGTGTGTGTGTGTGGGGGGGGGGGTAGGATTGATGGGGCAGTGTTTATGTGTGTTTGTGTTGGGGGGTGTTGGAGTGATGGGGCAGTGTTTATGTGTGTGTGTGGGGGGGGGGGTAGGAGTGATGGGGCAGTGTTTATGTGTGTTTGTGTTGGGGGGTGTTGGAGTGATGGGGCAGTGTTTATTTGTGTGTACGTTTGGGGTGTTGGAGTGATGGGGCAGTGTTTATTTGTGTGTGTGTTTGGGGGGGGCGTTGGAGTGATGGGGCAGTTTTTATGTGTGTGTGTGTGTGTGTCGGGGAGTGTTGGAATAAATGGGCAGTGTTTATGTGTGTGTGTGTGTGGGGGGGTGGTTGGAGTGATGGGGCAGTGTTTATGTGTGTGTGTGTGGGGGGGTGGTTGGAGTGATGGGGCAGTGTTTATGTGTGTGTGTGGGGAGGGCTGGAGAGATGGGGCAGTGTTTATGTGTGTGTAGGGGGGTTGGAGTGATGGGACAGTGTTTATGTGTGTGTGTGTGGGGGGGGGGTTGGAGTGATGGGGCAGTGTTTATGTGTGTGTGTGAGGGGGTTGGAGTGATGGGGCAGTGTTTATGTGTGTGTGTGTGTGTGTCGGGGTGGGTTGGAGTGATGGGGCAGTGTTTATGTGTGTGTGTGTGTGGGGAGGTGGGGTTGGAGTGATGGGGCAGGGTTTATGTGTGTGTGTGTTTGGGGGGTTGGAGTGATGGGGCAGGGTTTATGTGTGTGTGTGTGGGGGGGACGTTGGAGTGATGGGGCACTATTTTTGTGTGTGTGTGATTTGGGGGGGGTTGGAGTGATGGGGCAGTGTTTATGTGTGTGTGTGGGGGGGGTTGCAGAGATGGGGCAGTGTTTATGTGTGTGTAGGGGTTTTGAAGTGATGGGTCAGTGTTTATGTGTGGGTGTGGGGTGGGGGGTTTGTAGTGATGGGACATTGTTTATGTGTGTGTGTGTGAGGGGGTTGGAGTGATGGGGCAGTGTTTATGTGTGTGTGTTTGTCGGGGTGGGTTGGAGTGATGGGGCAGTGTTTATGTGTGTGTGTGGGTGGGAGGGGTTGGAGTGATGGGGCAGTGTTTATGTGTGTGTGGGGGGGGTGGTTGGAATGATGGGGCAGTTTTTATGTGTGTGTGTGGGGGGTGTTGGAGAGATGGGGCAGTGTTTATTTGTGTGTGGGAGGGGTTGGAGTGATGGGGCAGTGATTATGTGTGTGAGTGGGGTGGGTGGGTTGGAGTGATGGGACAGTGTTATGTGTGTGTGTGTGGGGGGCGGTTGGAGTGATGGGGCAGTGTTTATGTGTGTGTGTGTGGGGGGCGGTTGGAGTGATGGGGCAGTGTTTATGTGTGTGTGTGTGTGGGGGGCGGTTGGAGTGATGGGCAGTGTTTATGTGTGTGTGTGGGGGGTGTTGGAGAGATGGGACAGTGTTTATGTGTGTGTGTGTGTGGGGGTGGGTTGGAGTGATGGGCAGTGTTTATGTGTTTGTGTGTGTGTGGGGGGGGGGTTGGTGTGATGGGGCAGTGTTTATGTGTGTGTGTGTGTGGGGGGGGGTGGCTGGAGTGATGGGGCAGTGTTTATGTGTGTGTGTGGGGGGGGGTGGTTGGAGTGATGGGGCAGTGTTTATGTGTGTGTGTGTGTGGGGGGGGGGGGTGGCTGGAGTGATGGGGCAGTGTTTATGTGTGTGTGTGTGTGGGGGTGGGTTGGAGTGATGGGGCAGTGTTTATGTGTGTGTGTGGGGGGAGGGCTGGAGAGATGGGGCAGTGTTTATGTGTGTGTGTGTGTGTGGGGGTGGGTTGGAGTGATGGGGCAGTGTTAATGTGTGTGTGTGTGTGGGGTTGGAATGATGGGGTAGTGTTTATGTGTGTGTGTGGGGGGAGGGCTGGAGAGATGGGGCAGTGTTTATGTGTGTGTGTGTGTGAGGGGGGTTGGAGTGATGGGGCAGTGTTAATGTGTGTGTGTGTGTGGGGTTGGAATGATGGGGTAGTGTTTATGTCTGTGTGCTTGTGTTGGGGGGGTTGGAGTGATGGGGCAGTGTTTATGTGTGTGTGTGGGGGGAGGGCTGGAGAGATGGGGCAGTGTTTATGTGTGTGTGTGTGTGAGGGGGGTTGGAGTGATGGGGCAGTGTTTATGTGTGTGTGTGTGTGTGGGGGGGTGGTTGGAGTGATGGTACAGTGTTTATGTGTGTGTGTGTGGGGGCGGGGTTGGAGTGATGGGGCAGTGTTTATGTGTGTGTGTGTGTGTCGGGGGGGGTTGGAGTGATGGGGCAGTGTTTATGTGTGTGTGTGTGTGTAGGTGTAGGTTGGAGTGATGGGGCAGTGTTTATGTGTGTGTGTGGGGTGGGGTGGTTGGAGTGATGGGGCAGTGTTTATGTGTGTGTGTGTGTGAGGGGGGGTTGTTGTGATGGGGCAGTGTTTATGTGTGTGTGTGGGGGGGGGGGTGTTGTGATGGGCAGTGTTTATATGTGTGTGTGGGTGGGGTTGGAGTGATGGGGCAGTGTTTATGTGTGTGTGTGTGTGTGTGTATGGGGGGGGTTGGAGTGATGGGGCAGTGTTTATGTGTGTGTGTGGGGAGGGCTGGAGAGATGGGGCAGTGTTTATGTGTGTGTAGGGGGGTTGGAGTGATGGGACAGTGTTTATGTGTGTGTGTGTGGGGGGGGGGTTGGAGTGATGGGGCAGTGTTTATGTGTGTGTGTGTGTCGGGGTGGGTTAGAGTGATGGGGCAGTGTTTATGTGTGTGTGTGTGTGGGGGGGGGGGTTTGGAGTGATGGGGCAGTGTTTATGTGTGTGTGTGTGGGGGGGGTTGGAGTGATGGGGCAGTGTTTATGTGTGTGTGGGGGGGGGTAGGAGTGATGGGACAGTGTTTATGTGTGTGTGTGTGTGAGGGGGTTGGAGTGATGGGGCAGTGTTTATGTGTGTGTGTGTGTGTGGGGGGGGTGTTGGATTGATGGGGCAGTGTTTATGTGTGTGTGTGTGTGTGGGGGGGGGTTGGAGTGATGGGGCAGTGTTTATGTGTGTGTGTGTGTGTGGGGGGGGGGTTGGAGTGATGGGGCAGTGTTTATGTGTGTGTGTGTGTGTGGGGGGGGTGTTGGATTGATGGGGCAGTGTTTATGTGTGTGTGTGTGTGTGGGGGGGGGGTTGGAGTGATGGGGCAGTGTTTATGTGTGTGTGTGTGTGGGGGGGGTTGGAGTGATGGGGCAGTGTTTATGTGTGTGTGTGTGGGGGGGTTGGAATGATGGGGTAGTGTTTATGTGTGTGTGTGTGTGAGGGGGGGTTGTTGTGATGGGGCAGTGTTTATGTGTGTGTGTGTGGGGGGTTTGGAGTGATGGGGCAGTGTTTATGTGTGTGTGTGTGTGTGTGTGTGGGGGGTGGTTGGAGTGATGGGGCAGTGTTAATGTGTGTGTGTGGGGGGGGTTGGAATGATGGGGTAGTGTTTATGTGTGTGTGTGTGTGAGGGGGGTTGTTGTGATGGGCAGTGTTTATGTGTGTGTGTGGGGGGGGGGTTTGTTGTGATGGGGCAGTGTTTATATGTGTGTGTGGGTGGGGTTGGAGTGATGGGGCAGTGTTTATGTGTGTGTGTGGGGGGTGTTGGAGAGATGGGGCAGTGTTTATTTGTGTGTGGGAGGGGTTGGAGTGATGGGGTAGTGTTTATGTGTGTGTGTGTGTGGGGGGCGGTTGGAGTGATGGGGCAGTGTTTATGTGTGTGTGTGTGTGTGGGGGTGGGTTGGAGTGATGGGGCAGTGTTAATGTGTGTGTGTGGGGGGGGTTGGAATGATGGGGTAGTGTTTATGTCTGTGTGTTGTGTTGGGGGGGTTGGAGTGATCGGGTAGTGTTTATGTGTGTGTGTGGGGAGGGCTGGAGAGATGGGGCAGTGTTTATGTGTGTGTAGGGGGGTTGGAGTGATCGGGTAGTGTATATGTGTGTGTGTGTGTGGGGGGGGTTGGAGTGATGGGGCAGTGTTAAGTGTGTGTGTGGGGGGGGGTGGTTGGAGTGATGGGGCAGTGTTTATGTGTGTGTGTGTGGGGGGGGGTAGGAGTGATGGGGCAGTGTTTATGTGTGTTTGTGTTGGGGGGTGTTGGAGTGATGGGGCAGTGTTTATTTGTGTGTACGTTTGGGGTGTTGGAGTGATGGGGCAGTGTTTATTTGTGTGTGTGTTTGGGGGGGGCGTTGGAGTGATGGGGCAGTTTTTATGTGTGTGTGTGTGTGTGTCGGGGAGTGTTGGAATAAATGGGCAGTGTTTATGTGTGTGTGTGTGTGGGGGGGTGGTTGGAGTGATGGGGCAGTGTTTATGTGTGTGTGTGTGGGGTGGGGGGTTGGAGTGATGGGGCAGTGTTTATGTGTGTGTGTGTGTGGGGGGGGTTGGAGTGATGGGGCAGTGTTTATGTGTGTGTGTGGGGAGGGCTGGAGAGATGGGGCAGTGTTTATGTGTGTGTAGGGGGGTTGGAGTGATGGGACAGTGTTTATGTGTGTGTGTGTGGGGGGGGGTTGGAGTGATGGGACAGTGTTTATGTGTGTGTGTGTGTGGGGGGGGGGTTGGAGTGATGGGGCAGTGTTTATGTGTGTGTGTGTGTGTGTGAGGGGGTTGGAGTGATGGGGCAGTGTTTATGTGTGTGTGTGTGTCGGGGTGGGTTAGAGTGATGGGGCAGTGTTTATGTGTGTGTGTGTGTGGGGGGGGGGGTGTTGGAGTGATGGGGCAGTGTTTATGTGTGTGTGGGGGGGGGTAGGAGTGATGGGACAGTGTTTATGTGTGTGTGTGTGTGAGGGGGTTGGAGTGATGGGGCAGTGTTTATGTGTATGTGTGTGTGGGGGGGGTGTTGGAGTGATGGGGCAGTGTTAATTTGTGTGTGTGTTTGGGGGGGGCGTTGGAGTGATGGGGCAGTCTTTATGTGTGTGTGTGTGTGTGTGTCGGGGAGTGTTGGAATAAATGGGCAGTGTTTATGTGTGTGTGTGTGTGGGGGGTGGTTGGAGTGATGGGGGAGTGTTTATGTGTGTGTGTGTGTGGGGGGGGTTGGAGTGATGGGGCAGTGTTTATGTGTGTGTGTGTGTGGGGGGGGTTGGAGTGATGGGGCAGTGTTTATGTGTGTGTGTTGGGGGGGGGTTGGAGTGATGGGGCAGTGTTTATGTGTGTGTGTGTGTGTGTGTGTCGGGGAGTGTTGGAATAAATGGGCAGTGTTTATGTGTGTGTGTGTGGGGGGGGTGTTGGAGAGATGGGGCAGTGTTTATGTGTTTGTGTGGGGGTGGGGTTGGAGTGATGGGGCAGTGTTTATGTGTGTGTGTGTGTGGGGGAGGTTGGAGTGATGGGGCAGTGTTTATGTGTGTGTGTGAGTGGGGGGGGTTGGAGTGATGGGGCAGTGTTTGTGTGTGTGTGTTGGGGGGGGGTTAGAGTGATGGGGCAGTGTTTATGTGTATGTGTGTGTGGGGGGGGTGTTGGAGTGATGGGCAGTGTTTATGTGTGTGTGTGTGTGGGGGGGGGTGGTTGGAGTGATGGGGCAGTGTTTATGTGTGTGTGTGTCGGGGGGTTGGGAGTGATGGGGCAGTGATTATGTGTGTGTGTGTCGGGGGGTTGGGAGTGATGGGGCAGTGTTTATGTGTGTGTGTGTCGGGGGGTTGGGAGTGATGGGGCAGTGTTTATGTGTGTGTGTGTGTGGGGGGGGGGTGTTGGAGTGATGGGGCAGTGTTTATGTGTATGTGTGTGTGGGGGGGGCGGGTTGGAGTGATGGGGCAGTGTTTATGCGTGTGTGTGTGTGGGGTGGGTTGGAGTGATGGGGCAGTGTTTATGTGTGTGTGTGGGTGGGGGGTTGTTGTAGTGATGGGGCAGAGTGTATGTGTGTGTGTGGGTGGGGGGTTGTTGTAGTGATGGGGCAGTGTTTATGTGTGTGTGTGGGGGGGTTGGAGTGATGGGGCAGTGTTTATGTGTGTGTGTGTTTGGGGGCGGGTTGGAGTGATGGGGCAGTGTTTATGTGTGTGTGTGTGTTTGGGGGCGGGTTGGAGTGATGGGGCAGTGTTTATGTGTGTGTGTGGGATGGGGGGGTTGGAGTGATGGGGCAGTGTTTATGTGCGTGTGTGGGGGGGTGTAGGAGTGATGGGGCAGTGTTTAAGTGTGTTTGTGTGTGGGGGGGGTTGGAGTGATGGGGCAGTGATTATGTGTGTGTGTGGGGGGGGTGGTTGGAGTGATGGGGCAGTGTTTATGTGGTTGTGTGTGTGGGGGGGGTGAGGTTGTAGTGATGGGGCAGTGTTTATGTGTGTGTGTGTGGGGGGGGTGAGGTTGTAGTGATGGGGCAGTGTTTATGTGTGTGTGTGGGGAGGTGGGGTTGGAGTGATGGGGCAGGGTTTATGTGTGTGTGTGTGGGGGGGACGTTGGAGTGATGGGGCACTATTTTTGTGTGTGTGTGATTTGGGGGGGGTTGGAGTGATGGGGCAGTGTTTATGTGTGTGTGTGTGGGGGGGACGTTGGAGTGATGGGGCACTATTTTTGTGTGTGTGTGATTTGGGGGGGGTTGGAGTGATGGGGCAGTGTTTATGTGTGTGTGTGGGGGGGGTTGCAGAGATGGGGCAGTGTTTATGTGTGTGTAGGGGTTTTGAAGTGATGGGTCAGTGTTTATGTGTGGGTGTGGGGTGGGGGGTTTGTAGTGATGGGACATTGTTTATGTGTGTGTGTGTGAGGGGGTTGGAGTGATGGGGCACTGTTTATGTGTGTGTGTTTGTCGGGGTGGGTTGGAGTGATGGGGCAGTGTTTATGTGTGTGTGTGGGTGGGAGGGGTTGGAGTGATGGGGCAGTGTTTATGTGTGTGTGGGGGGGGTGGTTGGAATGATGGGGCAGTTTTTATGTGTGTGTGTGGGGGGTGTTGGAGAGATGGGGCAGTGTTTATTTGTGTGTGGAAGGGGTTGGAGTGATGGGGCAGTGATTATGTGTGTGTGTGTGGGGGGCGGTTGGAGTGATGGGGCAGTGTTTATGTGTGTGTGTGTGTGGGGGGCGGTTGGAGTGATGGGGCAGTGTTTATGTGTGTGTGTGTGTGGGGGGCGGTTGGAGTGATGGGGCAGTGTTTATGTGTGTGTGTGGGGGGTGTTGGAGAGATGGGGCAGTGTTTATGTGTGTGTGTGTGTAGGGGGGGTGGTTGGAGTGATGGGACAGTGTTTATGTATGTGTGTGTGTGGGGGTGGGTTGGAGTGATGGGCAGTGTTTATGTGTTTGTGTGTGTGTGGGGGGGGGTTGGTGTGATGGGCAGTGTTTATGTGTGTGTGTGTGTGTGGGGGCGGGGTTGGAGTGATGGGGCAGTGTTTATGTGTGTGTGTGTGGGGGGGTTGGAGTGATGGGGCAGTGTTTATGTGTGTGTGTGGGGGGGGGTGGTTGGAGTGATGGGGCAGTGTTTATGTGTGTGTGTGGGGGGGGGTGGTTGGAGTGATGGGGCAGTGTTTATGTGTGTGTGTGTGTGTGGGCGGGGTTGGAGTGATGGGGCAGTGTTTATGTGTGTGTGTGTGTGTGTGTGTGTGTGGGGGCGGGGTTGGAGTGATGGGGCAGTGTTTATGTGTGTGTGTGTGGGGGGGTTGGAGTGATGGGGCAGTGTTTATGTGTGTGTGTGTGGGGGGGTTGGAGTGATGGGGCAGTGTTTATGTGTGTGTGTGTGGGGGGGTTGGAGTGATGGGGCAGTGTTTATGTGTGTGTGTGTGTGGGGGGGTTGGAGTGATGGGGCAGTGTTTATGTGTGTGTGTGTGGTGGGGGGGTAGGAGTGATGGGGCAGTGTTTATGTGTGTTTGTGTTGGGGGGTGTTGGAGTGATGGGGCAGTGTTTATGTGTGTGTGTGTTTGGGGGGGACGTTGGAGTGATGGGGCAGTTTTTATGTGTGTGTGTGTGTGTGTGTTGGGGGGGGGTTGGAGTGATGGGGCAGTCTTTTTGTGTGTGTATGTGTGTGTGGGGGGGATGTTGGAGAGATGGGGTAGTGTTTATTTGTGTGTGGGAGGAGTTGGAGTGATGGGGCAGTGTTTATGTGTGTGTGTGTGAGGGGGGTTGGAGTGATGGGGCAGTGTTTATGTGTGTGTGTGTGTGGGGTTGGAATGATGGGGTAGTGTTTATGTCTGTGTGCTTGTGTTGGGGGGGTTGGAGTGATGGGGCAGTGTTTATGTGTGTGTGTGTGTGTAGGTGTGGGTTGGAGTGATGGGGCAGTGTTTATGTGTGTGTGTGTGTGCGGGGGGGTTGGAGTGATGGGGCAGTGTTTATGTGTGTGTGTGTGGGTGGTTGGAGTGATGGGGCAGTGTTTATGTGTGTGTGTGTGTGTCGGGGGGGGTTGGAGTGATGGGGCAGTGTTTATGTGTGTTTGTGTTGGGGGGTGTTGGAGTGATGGGGCAGTGTTTATTTGTGTGTACGTTTGGGGTGTTGGAGTGATGGGGCAGTGTTTATTTGTGTGTGTGTTTGGGGGGGGCGTTGGAGTGATGGGGCGGTGTTTATTTGTGTGTGTGTTTGGGGGGGGCGTTGGAGTGATGGGGCAGTTTTAATGTGTGTGTGTGTGGGGGGGGTTGGAGTGATGGGGCAGTGTTTATGTGTGTGTGTGGGGAGGTGGGGCTGGAGTGATGGGGCAGTGTTTATGTGTGTGTGTGGGGGGGGGTGTTGGAGTGATGGGGCAGTGTTTATGTGTGTGTGTGTGGGGGGGGGTTGGAGTGATGGGGCAGTGTTTATGTGTGTGTGTGTGGGGAGGGCTGGAGAGATGGGGCAGTGTTTATGTGTGTGTAGGGGGGTTGGAGTGATGGGACAGTGTTTATGTGTGTGTGTGGGGAGGGCTGGAGAGATGGGGCACTGTTTATGTGTGTGTGTGTGTCGGGGTGGGATGGAGTGATGGGGCAGTGTTTATGTGTGTGTGTGTGTGGGGGGGGTAGTGTTTATGTGTGTGTGTGGGGGGTGTTGGAGAGATGGGGCAGTGTTTATGTGTGTGTGTGTGGGGGGGGGGTGGTAGGAGTGATGGGACAGTGTTTATGTGTGTGTGTGTGTGAGGGGGTTGGAGTGATGGGGCAGTGTTTATGTGTGTGTGTGTGGGGGGGGGGTTGGAGTGATGGGGCAGTGTTTATGTGTGTGTGTGGGGGGGGTGTTGGAGTGATGGGGCAGTGTTTATGTGTGTGTGTGTGTGTGGGGGGTGTTGGAGTGATGGGGCAGTGTTTATGTGTGTGTGTGTGGGGGGGGGGTTGGAGTGATGGGGCAGTGTTTATGTGTGTGTGTGGGGGGGGTGTTGGAGTGATGGGGCAGTGTTTATGTGTGTGTGTGTGTGGGGGGGGTTTGGAGTGATGGGACAGTGTTTATGTGTGTGTGTGTGTGTGGGGAGGGCTGGAGTGATGGGGCAGTGTTTATGTGTGTTTGTGTTGGGGGGTGTTGGAGTGATGGGGCAGTGTTTATGTGTGTGTGTGTGTGGGGAGGTGGGGCTGGAGTGATGGGGCAGTGTTTATGTGTGTGTGTGTGGGGGGAGTGTTGGAGTGATGGGGCAGTGTTTATGTGTGTGTGTGTGGGGGGGACGTTGGAGTGATAGGGCACTATTTTTGTGTGTGTGTGATTTGGGGGGGGTTGGAGTGATGGGACATTGTTTATGTGTTTGTGTGTATGGGGGGGGTTGGAGTGATGGGGCAGTGTTTATGTGTGTGTGTTTGTCGGGGTGGGTTGGAGTGATGGGGCAGTGTTTATGTGTGTGTGTGTGTGGGGGGGGTTGGAGTGATGGGGCAGTGTTTATGTGTGTGTGGGGGTGGGGTTGGAGTGATGGGGCAGTGTTTATGTGTGTGTGTGAGGGGGGTTGGAGTGATGGGGCAGTGCTTATGTGTGTGTGTGTGTGGGGGTGGGTTGGAGTGATGGGGCAGTGTTTATGTGTGTGTGTGTGAGGGGGGTTGGAGTGATGGGGCAGTGTTTATGTGTGTGTGTGTGGGGGGGTTGGAGTGATGGGGCAGTGTTTATGTGTGTGTGTGTGGGGGGGGTTGGAGTGATGGGGCAGTGTTTATGTGTGTGTGTGTGGGGGGGGTTGGAGTGATGGGGCAGTGTTTATGTGTGTGTGGGGGTGGGGTTGGAGTGATGGGGCAGTGTTTATGTGTGTGTGTGAGGGGGGGTGGGTTGGAGTGATGGGGTAGTGTTTATGTGTGTGTGTGGGGGTGGGTTGGAGTGATGGGGCAGTGTTTATGTGTGTGTGGGGGGGGGTGGTTGGAATGATGGGGCAGTTTTTATGTGTGTGTGTGTGTTGGGAGGGGGGTTGGAGTGATGGGGCAGTGTTTATGTGTGTGTGTGTGTTGGGAGGGGGGTTGGAGTGATGGGGCAGTGTTTATGTGTGTGTGTGGGGGGTGTTGGAGAGATGGGGCAGTGTTTATTTGTGTGTGGGAGGGGTTGGAGTGATGGGGCAGTGATTATGTGTGTGTGTGGGGTGGGTGGGTTGGAGTGATGGGGCAGTGTTTATGTGTGTGTGTGTGTGGGGGGCGGTTGGAGTGATGGGGCAGTGTTTATGTGTGTGTGTGTGTGGGGGGTGTTGGAGTGATGGGGCAGTGTTTATGTGTGTGTGTGTGTGTGGGGGGGGGGTTGGAGTGATGGGGCAGTGTTTATGTTTGTGTGTGTGTGGGGGTGGGTTGGAGTGATGGGGCAGTGTTTATGTGTCTGTGTGGGGGGGGGGTTGGAGTGATGGGGCAGTGTTTATGTGTGTGTGTGTTTCTGGAGGAGGTTGTTGGAGTGATGGGGCAGTGTTTATGTGTGCGTGTGGGGGTGTTTGGAGTGATGGGGCTTTGTTTATATGTGTGTGTGTGTGTGTTGTGGGGTGTTGGAGTGATGGGGCAGTGTTTATGTGTGTGTGTGGGGCGTGGTTGGAGTGATGGGGCAGTGTTTATGTGTGTGTGTGTGTGTTGTGGGGTGTTGGAGTGATGGGGCAGTGTTTATTTGTGTGTGTGGTGGGGGAGGAGTGATGGGGCAGTGTTTATGTGTGCGTGTGGGGGTGTTTGGAGTGATGGGGCTTTGTTTATATGTGTGTGTGTGTGTGTTGTGGGGTGTTGGAGTGATGGGGCAGTGTTTATGTGTGTGTGTGGGGCGTGGTTGGAGTGATGGGGCAGTGTTTATGTGTGTGTGTGTGTTGTGGGGTGTTGGAGTGATGGGGCAGTGTTTATTTGTGTGTGTGTGTGTGGGGGGGGTGTTGGAGTGATGGGGCAGTGTTTATGTATGTGTGTGTGTTGGCGGGGGGGGTTGGAGTGATGGGGCAGTGTTTATGTGTGTGTGTGTGGGGGGGGTTGGAGTGATGGGGCAGTGTTTATGTGTGTTTGTGTCGGGGGGTGTTGTAGTGATGGGACAGTGTTTATTTGTGTGTGTGGTGGGGGAGGAGTGATGGGGCAGTGTTTATGTGTGTGTGTGTGAGTCGGGGGGAGTTGGAGTGAATGGGCAGTGTTTATGTGTGTGTGAGTGGGGGGGGGTTGGAGTGATGCGGCAGTGTTTATGTGTGTGTGAGTGGGGGGCGGTTGGAGTGATGGGGCAGTGTTTATTTGTGTGTGTGTGTAGGTGGGGGTTGGAGTGATGGGGCAGTGTTTATCTGTGTGTGTGTGTGGGGGGGGGTTGGAGTGATGGGGCAGTGTTTATGTGTGTGTGTGGGTGGGGGGGTGTTGCAGTGATGGGGCAGAGTGTATGTGTGTGTTTGTGTGTCGGGGGTGCTTGGAGTGATTTGGCAGTGTTTATATGTGTGTGTGTGCGTCGGGGGGAGTTGGAGTGAATGGGCAGTGTTTATGTGTGTGTGTGTGTGTCGGGGGGGGTTGGAGTGATGGGGCAGTGTTTATGTGTGTGTGTGTGTGTGGGGGGGTTGGAGTGATGGGGCAGTGTTTATGTGTGTGTGTGTGTGTGTGTGTGTCGGGGGGGGGTTGGAGTGATTGGGCAGTGTTTATGTGTTTGTGTGGGGGTGGGTTGGACTGATGGGTCAGTGTTTATGTGTGTCCGTGTGGCGGGGGGGTTGGAGTGATGGGGCAGTGTTTATGTGTGTGTGTGTGGGTGGGGTTGGAGTGATGGGGCAGTGTTTATGTGTGTGTGTGTGTGGGGGGGTGTGGTTGGAGTGATGGGGCAGTGTTTATGTGTGTGTGTGTGTGGGTGGGGTTGGAGTGATGGGGCAGTGTTTATGTGTGTGTGGGGGGGGTGGGGTTGGAGTGATGGGGCAGTGTTTATGTGTGTGTGGGGGGGGTGTTGGAGTGATGGGGCAGTGTTTATGGGTTTGTGTGTGGGTGGGGTTGGAGTGATGGGGCAGTGTTTATGTGTGTGTGGGGGGGGGTTGGAGTGATGGGGCAGTGTTTATGTGTGTGTGTGTGTGGGGGGGTGGTGGTTGGAGTGATGGGGCAGTGTTTATGTGTGTGTGTGTGGGGGGGGTGGGGTTGGACTGATGGGGCAGTGTTTATGTGTTTGTGTGTGGGGGGGTGGTTGGAGTGATGGGGCAGTGTTTATGTGTGTGTGTGAGAGGGGGTGGTTGGAGTGATGGGGCAGTGTTTATGTGTGCGTGGGGGTGTTTGGAGTGATGGGGATTTCTTTATGTGTGTGTGTGAGTGAGGGGTGTTTGGAGTAATGGGGCAGTGTTTATGTGTGTGTGTGTGTGTGTTGGGGGGGCGGTGTTGGAGTGATGGGGCAGTGTTTATGTGTGTGTGTGTGTGGGGGTGGGGGTGGAGTGATGGGGCAGTGTTTATGTGTGTGTGTGTGTCGGGGGGGGTTGGAGTGATGGGGCAGTGTTTAAGTGTGTGTGTGTGTCGGGGGGAGTTGGAGTGAATGGGCAGTGTTTATGTGTGTGTGTGTGTGTGTGTGTGTGTGCTGGGGGAGGAGTGATGGGGCAGTGTTTATGTGTGTGTGTGTGTGTGTGTTGGGGGGGGGTTGGAGTGATGGGGCAGTGTTTATGTGTGTGTGTGTGTGTGTGTGTGTGTGTGTCGGGGGGGGGTTGGAGTGATGGGGCAGTGTTTATGTGTGTCCGTGTGGCGGGGGGGTTGGAGTGATGGGGCAGTGTTTATGTGTGTGTGTGTGGGTGGGGTTGGAGTGATGGGGCAGTGTTTATGTGTGTGTGGGGGGGTGGTTGGAGTGATGGGGCAGTGTTTATGTGTGTGTGTGTGTGGGGGCGGGGTTGGAGTGATGGGGCAGTGTTTATGTGTGTGTGTGTGTGGGGGCGGGGTTGGAGTGATGGGGCAGTGTTTATGTGTGTGTGTGTGTGTGGGTGGGGTTGGAGTGATGGGGCAGTGTTTATGTGTGTGTGTGTGTGTGTGTGTGTGGGGGTGGGGTAGGAGTGATGGGCAGTGTTTATGTGTTTGTGTGTGTGTGGGGGGGGGTTGGTGTGATGGGGCAGTGTTTATGTGTGTTTGTGTTGGGGGGTGTTGGAGTGATGGGGCAGTGTTTATGTGTGTGTGTGTGGGGGGTGTTGGAGTGATGGGGCAGTGTTTATGTGTGTGTGTGTGTGTGGGGGGGGTGTTGGAGTGATGGGGCAGTGTTTATGTGTGTGTGTGTGGGGGCGGGGTTGGAGTGATGGGGCAGTGTTTATGTGTGTGTGTGTGGGGGGGTTGGAGTGATGGGGCAGTGTTTATGTGTGTGTGTGTGGGGGGGTTGGAGTGATGGGGCAGTGTTTATGTGTGTTTGTGTTGGGGGGTGTTGGAGTGATGGGGCAGTGTTTATGTGTGTGTGTGTTTGGGGGGGACGTTGGAGTGATGGGGCAGTTTTTATGTGTGTGTGTGTGTGTGTGTTGGGGGGGGGTTGGAGTGATGGGGCAGTGTTTATGTGTGTGTGTGTGTGGGGGTTGGAGTGATGGGGCAGTGTTTATGTGTGTCCGTGTGGCGGGGGGGTTGGAGTGATGGGGCAGTGTTTATGTGTGTGTGTGTGTGGGGGTTGGAGTGATGGGGCAGTGTTTATGTGTGTCCGTGTGGCGGGGGGGTTGGAGTGATGGGGCAGTGTTTATGTGTGTGTGTGTGGGTGGGGTTGGAGTGATGGGGCAGTGTTTATGTGTGTGTGTGTGTGGGGGCGGGGTTGGAGTGATGGGGCAGTGTTTATGTGTGTGTGGCGGGGGGGTTGGAGTGATGGGGCAGTGTTTATGTGTGTGTGTGTGTGGGGGCGGGGTTGGAGTGATGGGGCAGTGTTTATGTGTGTGTGTGGGGGGTGTTGGAGTGATGGGGCAGTGTTTATGTGTGTGTGTGTGTGGGGGGTGTTGGAGTGATGGGGCAGTGTTTATGTGTGTGTGTGTGTGTGGGGGGGGGGTTGGAGTGATGGGGCAGTGTTAATGTGTGTGTGTGTGTGTGGGGTTGGAATGATGGGGTAGTGTTTATGTCTGTGTGCTTGTGTTGGGGGGGTTGGAGTGATCGGGTAGTGTTTATGTGTGTGTGTGGGGGGTGTTGGATAGATGGGGCAGTGTTTATGTGTGTGTGTGTGTGTGGGGGGGTTGGAGTGATGGGGCAGTGTTTATGTGTGTGTGTGTGTGGGTGGTTGGAGTGATGGGGCAGTGTTTATGTGTGTGTGTGAGGGGGGTTGGAGTGATGGGGCAGTGTTTATGTGTGTGTGTGTGTGGGGTTGGAATGATGGGGTAGTGTTTATGTCTGTGTGCTTGTGTTGGGGGGGTTGGAGTGATCGGGTAGTGTTTATGTGTGTGTGTGTGTGGGGGGGGGGTTGGAGTGATGGGGCAGTGTTTATGTGTGTGTGTGTGTGGGGTTGGAATGATGGGGTAGTGTTTATGTCTGTGTGCTTGTGTTGGGGGGGTTGGAAGTGATCGGGTAGTGTTTATGTGTGTGTGTGTGTGGGGGGGGGGTTGGAGTGATGGGGCAGTGTTTATGTGTGTGTGTGGGGGGTGTTGGAGAGATGGGGCAGTGTTTATGTGTGTGTGTGTGTATGTGGGGGTTGGAGTGATGGGGCAGTGTTTATGTGTGTGTGTGGGGGGTTGGAGTGATGGGGCAGTGTTTATGTGTGTGTGTGGGTGGTTGGAGTGATGGGGCAGTGTTTATGTGTGTGTGTGAGGGGGGTTGGAGTGATGGGGCAGTGTTTATGTGTGTGTGTGTGTGGGGGGGTTGGAGTGATGGGGCAGTGTTTATGTGTGTGTGTGGGGGTGGGTTGGAGTGATGGGGCAGTGTTTATGTGTGTGTGGGGGGGGGGTGGTTGAAATGATGGGGCAGTTTTTATGTGTGTGTGTGTGTGTGCGTGTTGGGAGGGGGGTTGGAGTGATGGGGCAGTGTTTATGTGTGTGTGTGGGGGGTGTTGGAGAGATGGGGCAGTGTTTATTTGTGTGTGGGAGGGGTTGGAGTGATGGGGCAGTGATTATGTGTGTGTGTGGGGTGGGTGGGTTGGAGTGATGGGGCAGTGTTTATGTGTGTGTGTGTGTGGGGGTGGGTTGGAGTGATGGGGCAGTGTTTATGTGTCTGTGTGGGGGGGGGGTTGGAGTGATGGGGCAGTGTTTATGTGTGTGTGTGTGTGGGGGGGGTGTTGCAGTGATTGGGCAGTGTTTATGTGTGTGTGTTTGGGTGGGGTTGGAGTGATGGGGCACTGTTTATGTGTGTGTGTGTTTCTGGAGGAGGTTGTTGGAGTGATGGGGCAGTGTTTATGTGTGTGTGTGGGGGGTGTTTGGAGTAATGGGGCAGTGTTTGTGTGTGTGTGTGTTGGGGGGGGCGGTGTTGGAGTGATGGGGCATTGTTTATGTGTGTGTGTGGGGGGTGGTTGGAGTGATGGGGCAGTGTTTATGTGTGTGTGTGTGTGTTGTGGGGTGTTGGAGTGATGGGGCAGTGTTTATTTGTGTGTGTGGTGGGGGAGGAGTGATGGGGCAGTGTTTATGTGTGTGTGTGTGTTGTGGGGTGTTGGAGTGATGGGGCAGTGTTTATTTGTGTGTGTGTGTGTGGGGGGGGTGTTGGAGTGATGGGGCAGTGTTTATGTATGTGTGTGTGTTGGCGGGGGGGGTTGGAGTGATGGGGCAGTGTTTATGTCTGTGTGTGTGGGGGGGGTTGGAGTGATGGGGCAGTGTTTATGTGTGTTTGTGTCGGGGGGTGTTGTAGTGATGGGACAGTGTTTATTTGTGTGTGTGGTGGGGGAGGAGTGATGGGGCAGTGTTTATGTGTGTGTGTGTGAGTCGGGGGGAGTTGGAGTGAATGGGCAGTGTTTATGTGTGTGTGAGTGGGGGGGGGTTGGAGTGATGCGGCAGTGTTTATGTGTGTGTGAGTGGGGGGCGGTTGGAGTGATGGGGCAGTGTTTATTTGTGTGTGTGTGTAGGTGGGGGTTGGAGTGATGGGGCAGTGTTTATCTGTGTGTGTGTGTGGGGGGGGGTTGGAGTGATGGGGCAGTGTTTATGTGTGTGTGTGGGTGGGGGGGTGTTGCAGTGATGGGGCAGAGTGTATGTGTGTGTTTGTGTGTCGGGGGTGCTTGGAGTGATTTGGCAGTGTTTATATGTGTGTGTGTGCGTCGGGGGGAGTTGGAGTGAATGGGCAGTGTTTATGTGTGTGTGTGTGTGTCGGGGGGGGTTGGAGTGATGGGGCAGTGTTTAAGTGTGTGTGTGTGTCGGGGGGAGTTGGAGTGAATGGGCAGTGTTTATGTGTGTGTGTGTGTGTCGGGGGGGGTTGGAGTGATGGGGCAGTGTTTATGTGTGTGTGTGTGTGTGGGGGGGTTGGAGTGATGGGGCAGTGTTTATGTGTGTGTGTGTGTGGGGGGGTGTGGTTGGAGTGATGGGGCAGTGTTTATGTGTGTGTGTGTGTGGGTGGGTTGGAGTGATGGGGCAGTGTTTATGTGTGTGTGGGGGGGGTGGGGTTGGAGTGATGGGGCAGTGTTTATGTGTGTGTGGGGGGGGTGTTGGAGTGATGGGGCAGTGTTTATGGGTTTGTGTGTGGGTGGGGTTGGAGTGATGGGGCAGTGTTTATGTGTGTGTGGGGGGGGGTTGGAGTGATGGGGCAGTGTTTATGTGTGTGTGGGGGGGGGGTTGGAGTGATGGGGCAGTGTTTATGTGTGTGTGTGTGTGGGGGGGTGGTGGTTGGAGTGATGGGGCAGTGTTTATGTGTGTGTGTGTGGGGGGGTGGTTGGAGTGATGGGGCAGTGTTTATGTGTGCGTGGGGGTGTTTGGAGTGATGGGGCAGTGTTTATGTGTGTGTGTGGGGGGGTGTTGGAGAGATGGGGCAGTGTTTATGTGTGTGTGTGGGGGGGTGGTTGGAGTGATGGGGCAGTGTTTATGTGTGTGTGTGTGGGGGGGTGGTTGGAGTGATGGGGCAGTGTTTATGTGTGCGTGGGGTTGTTTGGAGTGATGGGGATTGCTTTATGTGTGTGTGTGAGTGGGGGGTGTTTGGAGTAATGGGGCAGTGTTTATGTGTGTGTGTGTGTGTGTTGGGGGGGCGGTGTTGGAGTGATGGGGCAGTGTTTATGTGTGTGTGTGTGTGGGGGTGGGGGTGGAGTGATGGGGCAGTGTTTATGTGTGTGTGTGTGTCGGGCGGTGTTGGAGTGATGGGGCAGTGTTTAAGTGTGTGTGTGTGTCGGGGGGAGTTGGAGTGAATGGGCAGTGTTTATGTGTGTGTGTGTGTGTGTGTGTGCTGGGGGAGGAGTGATGGGGCAGTGTTTATGTGTGTGTGTGTGTGTGTGTCGGGGGGGGGTTGGAGTGATGGGGCAGTGTTTATGTGTGTCCGTGTGGCGGGGGGGTTGGAGTGATGGGGCAGTGTTTATGTGTGTGTGTGTGGGTGGGGTTGGAGTGATGGGGCAGTGTTTATGTGTGTGTGTGGGTGTGGTTGGAGTGATGGGGCAGTGTTTATGGGTTTGTGTGTGTGCGGGGTTGGAGTGATGGGGCAGTGTTTATGTGTGTGTGTGTGTGGGGGCGGGGTTGGAGTGATGGGGCAGTGTTTATGTGTGTGTGTGTGTGTGTGTGGGGGTGGGGTAGGAGTGATGGGCAGTGTTTATGTGTTTGTGTGTGTGTGGGGGGGGGTTGGTGTGATGGGGCAGTGTTTATGTGTGTTTGTGTTGGGGGGTGTTGGTGTGATGGGGCAGTGTTTATGTGTGTGTGTGTGGGGGGTGTTGGAGTGATGGGGCAGTGTTTATGTGTGTGTGTGTGTGTGGGGGGGGTGTTGGAGTGATGGGGCAGTGTTTATGTGTGTGTGTGTGGGGGCGGGGTTGGAGTGATGGGGCAGTGTTTATGTGTGTGTGTGTGGGGGGGTTGGAGTGATGGGGCAGTGTTTATGTGTGTGTGTGTGGTGGGGGGGTAGGAGTGATGGGGCAGTGTTTATGTGTGTTTGTGTTGGGGGGTGTTGGAGTGATGGGGCAGTGTTTATGTGTGTGTGTGTTCGGGGGGGACGTTGGAGTGATGGGGCAGTTTTTATGTGTGTGTGTGTGTGTGTGTTGGGGGGGGGGTTGGAGTGATGGGGCAGTGATTATGTGTGTCCGTGTGGCGGGGGGGGTTGGAGTGATGGGGCAGTGTTTATGTGTGTGTGTGTGGGGGGGGTTGGAGTGATGGGGCAGTGTTTATGTGTGTCCGTGTGGCGGGGGGGTTGGAGTGATGGGGCAGTGTTTATGTGTGTGTGTGTGGGTGGGGTTGGAGTGATGGGGCAGTGTTTATGTGTGTGTGGCGGGGGGGTTGGAGTGATGGGGCAGTGTTTATGTGTGTGTGTGTGTGGGGGCGGGGTTGGAGTGATGGGGCAGTGTTTATGTGTGTGTGTGTGTGTGGGGGGGGGGTTGGAGTGATGGGGCAGTGTTAATGTGTGTGTGTGTGTGGGGTTGGAATGATGGGGTAGTGTTTATGTCTGTGTGCTTGTGTTGGGGGGGTTGGAGTGATCGGGTAGTGTTTATGTGTGTGTGTGTGTGGGGGGGGGGTTGGAGTGATGGGGCAGTGTTTATGTGTGTGTGTGGGGGGTGTTGGAGAGATGGGGCAGTGTTTATGTGTGTGTGTGTGTGTGGGGGGGTTGGAGTGATGGGGCAGTGTTTATGTGTGTGTGTGTGTGGGTGGTTGGAGTGATGGGGCAGTGTTTATGTGTGTGTGTGAGGGGGGTTGGAGTGATGGGGCAGTGTTTATGTGTGTGTGTGTGTGGGGGGGTTGGAGTGATGGGGCAGGGTTTATGTGTGTGTGTGTGTGGGTGGTTGGAGTGATGGGGCAGTGTTTATGTGTGTGTGTGAGGGGGGTTGGAGTGATGGGGCAGTGTTTATTTGTGTGTGTGTGTTTGGGGGGGGCGTTGGAGTGATGGGGCAGTTTTTATGTGTGTGGTTGTGTGTGTCGGGGAGTGTTGGAATAAATGGGCAGTGTTTATGTGTGTGTGTGTGTGGGGGGTGGTTGGAGTGATGGGGCAGTGTTTATGTGTGTGTGTGGGGAGGGCTGGAGAGATGGGGCAGTGTTTATGTGTGTGTAGGGGGGTTGGAGTGATGGGACAGTGTTTATGTGTGTGTGTGGGGAGGGCTGGAGAGATGGGGCAGTGTTTATGTGTGTTTAGGGGGGTTGGAGCGATGGGGCAGTGTTTATGTGTGTGTGTGAGGGGGTTGGAGTGATGGGGCAGTGTTTATGTGTGTGTGTGTGTGGGGGGGGGGGTGTTGGAGTCATGGGGCAGTGTTTATGTGTATGTGTGTGTGGGGGGGGTGTTGGAGTGATGGGGCAGTGTTTATGTGTGTGTGTGTGGGGGGGGGTGGTTGGAGTGATGGGGCAGTGTTTATGTGTGTGTGTGTGGGGGGGGGGTGGTTGGAGTGATGGGGCAGTGTTTATGTGTGTGTGTGTGGGGGGGGGTGGTTGGAGTGATGGGGCAGTGTTTATGTGTGTGTGTGTGGGGTGGGTTGGAGTGATGGGGCAGTGTTTATGTGTGTGTGTGTGTGGTGGGGGGTTGGAGTGATGGGGCAGTGTTTATGTGTGTGTGTGTGTGTGGGGTGGTTGGAGTGATGGGGCAGTGTTTATGTGTGTGTGTGTGTGGTGGGGGGTTGGAGTGATGGGGCAGTGTTTATGTGTGTGTGTGTGTGGTGGGGGGTTGGAGTGATGGGGCAGTGTTTATGTGTGTGTGTGTGGGGGGGGGGTGGTTGGAGTGATGGGGCAGTGTTTATGTGTGTGTGTGTGTGGGGGGGGGGTTGGAGTGATGGGGCAGTGTTTATGTGTGTGTGTGTGGGGGGTTGGGAGTGATGGGGCAGTGTTTATGTGTGTGTGTGTGGGGGGGGGGGTGGTTGGAGTGATGGGGCAGTGTTTATGTGTGTGTGTGTGGGGGGGGGGTGGTTGGAGTGATGGGGCAGTGTTTATGTGTGTGTGTGTGGGGGGGGGGTGGTTGGAGTGATGGGGCAGTGTTTATGTGTGTGTGTGTGTGTGGGGGGTGGTAGGAGTGATGGGACAGTGTTTATGTGTGTGTGTGTGTGAGGGGGTTGGAGTGATGGGGCAGTGTTTATGTGTGTGTGTGTGGGGGGGGGTGGTTGGAGTGATGGGGCAGTGTTTATGTGTGTGTGTGTGTGGGGGGGGTGGTTGGAGTGATGGGGCAGTGTTTATGTGTGTGTGTGTGTGAGGGGGTTGGAGTGATGGGGCAGTGTTTATGTGTGTGTGTGTCGGGGGGGGGTGGTTGGAGTGATGGGGCAGTGTTTATGTGTGTGTGTGTGTGTGGGGGGGTGGGGTTGGAGTGATGGGGCAGTGTTTATGTGTGTGTGTGTGTGAGGGGGTTGGAGTGATGGGGCAGTGTTTATGTGTATGTGTGTGTGGGGGGGGTGTTGGAGTGATGGGGCAGTGTTTATGTGTGTGTGTGTGTGTGGGGGGTGGTAGGAGTGATGGGACAGTGTTTATGTGTGTGTGTGTGTGAGGGGGTTGGAGTGATGGGGCAGTGTTTATGTGTGTGTGTGTGGGGGGGGGGTGGTTGGAGTGATGGGGCAGTGTTTATGTGTGTGTGTGTGTGTGGGGGGTGGTAGGAGTGATGGGACAGTGTTTATGTGTGTGTGTGTGTGAGGGGGTTGGAGTGATGGGGCAGTGTTTATGTGTGTGTGTGTCGGGGGGGGGTGGTTGGAGTGATGGGGCAGTGTTTATGTGTGTGTGTGTGTGTGGGGGGTGGGGTTGGAGTGATGGGGCAGTGTTTATGTGTGTGTGTGTGTGAGGGGTTGGAGTGATGGGGCAGTGTTTATGTGTGTGTGTGTGGGGGGGTTGGAGTGATGGGGCAGTGTTTATGTGTGTGTGTGTGGGGTTAGGAGTGATGGGGCAGTGTTTATGTGTGTGTGTGGGGGAGGGTAGGAGTGATGGGGCAGTGTTTATGTGTGTGTGTGGGGGAGGGTAGGAGTGATGGGGCAGTGTTTATGTGTGTGTGTGTGGGGTTAGGAGTGATGGGGCAGTGTTTATGTGTGTGTGTGGGGGAGGGTAGGAGTGATGGGGCAGTGTTTATGTGTGTGTGTGGGGGAGGGTAGGAGTGATGGGGCAGTGTTTATGTGTGTGTGTGGGGGAGGGTAGGAGTGATGGGGCAGTGTTTATGTGTGTGTGTGTTTGGGGGGGGCGTTGGAGTGATGGGGCAGTGTTTATTTGTGTGTGTGTTTGGGGGGGGCGTTGGAGTGATGGGGCAGTCTTTATGTGTGTGTGTGTGTGTGTGTGTCGGGGAGTGTTGGAATAAATGGGCAGTGTTTATGTGTGTGTGTGTGTGGGGGGTCGTTGGAGTGATGGGGGAGTGTTTATGTGTGTGTGTGGGGGGGGGGTAGGAGTGATGGGGCAGTGTTTATGTGTGTGTGTGTGTGGGGGGGGTTGGAGTGATGGGGCAGTGTTTATGTGTGTGTGTTGGGGGGGGGTTGGAGTGATGGGGCAGTGTTAATGTGTGTGTGTGTGGGGGGGGGTGTTGGAGAGATGGGGCAGTGTTTATGTGTTTGTGTGGGGGTGGGGTTGGAGTGATGGGGCAGTGTTTATGTGTGTGTGTGTGTGGGGTGGTTGGAGTGATGGGGCAGTGTTTATGTGTGTGTGTGTGTGGTGGGGGAGGAGTGATGGGGCAGTGTTTATGTGTGTGTGTGTGTGGTGGGGGGTTGGAGTGATTGGGCAGTGTTTATGTGTGTGTGTGTGTGTGGTGGGGGGTTGGAGTGATTGGGCAGTGTTTATGTGTGTGTGTGTGGGGGGGGTTGGAGTGATGGGGCAGTGTTTATGTGTGTGTGTGTGGGGGGTGTTGGAGTGATGGGGCAGTGTTTATGTGTGTGTGTGTGTTGGGGGGGGCGGTGTTGGAGTGATGGGGCAGTGTTTATGTGTGTGTGTGTGTGGGTGTGGTTGGAGTGATGGGGCAGTGTTTATGTGTCTGTGTGGGGGGGGGGTTGGAGTGATGGGGCAGTGTTTATGTGTGTGTGTGTGTGTCGGGGGGGGTTGGAGTGATGGGGCAGTGTTTATGTGTGTGTGTGTGTGGGGGGGGGTGTTGCAGTGATTGGGCAGTGTTTATGTGTGTGTGTTTGGGTGGGGTTGGAGTGATGGGGCACTGTTTATGTGTGTGTGTGTTTCTGGAGGAGGTTGTTGGAGTGATGGGGCAGTGTTTATGTGTGCGTGTGGGGGTGTTTGGAGTGATGGGGCTTTGTTTATATGTGTGTGTGTGTGTGGGGGGTGTTTGGAGTAATGGGGCAGTGTTTGTGTGTGTGTGTGTTGGGGGGGGCGGTGTTGGAGTGATGGGGCAGTGTTTATGTGTGTGTGTGGGGGGTGGTTGGAGTGATGGGGCAGTGTTTATGTGTGTGTGTGGGGGTGGTTGGAGTGATGGGGCAGTGTTTATGTGTGTGTGTGTGTTGTCGGGGGGTGTTGTAGTGATGGGACAGCGTTTATTTGTGTGTGTGGTGGGGGAGGAGTGATGGGGCAGTGTTTATGTGTTTGTGTGTGTGTTGTGGGGTGTTGGAGTGATGGGGCAGTGTTTATTTGTGTGTGTGTGTGTGGGGGGGGTGTTGGAGTGATGGGGCAGTGTTTATGTGTGTGTGTGGGGTGGGGTGGTTGGAGTGATGGGGCAGTGTTTATGTGTGTGTTGGCGGGGGGGGTTGGAGTGATGGGGCAGTGTTTATGTGTGTGTGTGTGGGGGGGGTTGGAGTGATGGGGCAGTGTTTATGTGTGTTTGTGTCGGGGGGTGTTGTAGTGATGGGACAGTGTTTATTTGTGTGTGTGGTGGGGGAGGAGTGATGGGGCAGTGTTTATGTGTGTGTGTGTGAGTCGGGGGGAGTTGGAGTGAATGGGCAGTGTTTATGTGTGTGTGAGTGGGGGGGGGGTTGGAGTGATGCGGCAGTGTTTATGTGTGTGTGAGTGGGGGGCGGTTGGAGTGATGGGGCAGTGTTTATGTGTATGTGTGTGTGTGGGGGGGTGTGTCGTGGGGTGTTGGAGTGATGGGGCAGTGTTTATTTGTGTGTGTGTGTGTGGGGGGGGGTGTTGGAGTGATGGGGCAGTGTTTATTTGTGTGTGTGTGTGTGGGGGGGGGTGTTGGAGTGATGGGGCAGTGTTTATGTGTGTGTGTGTGGGGGGGGGTTGGAGTGATGGGGCAGTGTTTATGTGTGTGTGTGTGTTGGGGGGGGTTGGAGTGATGGGGCAGTGTTTATGTGTGTGTGTGTGTTGGTGGGGGTTGGAGTGATGGGGCAGTGTTTATGTGTGTGTGTGTGTGTGTGGTGGGGGGTTGCAGTGATGGGGCAGTGTTTATTTGTGTGTGTGTGTAGGTGGGGGTTGGAGTGATGGGGCAGTGTTTATCTGTGTGTGTGTGTGGGGGGGGTTGGAGTGATGGGGCAGTGTTTATGTGTGTGTGTGGGTGGGGGGGTGTTGCAGTGATGGGGCAGAGTGTATGTGTGTGTTTGTGTGTCGGGGGTGCTTGGAGTGATTTGGCAGTGTTTATATGTGTGTGTGTGTGTCGGGGGGAGTTGGAGTGAATGGGCAGTGTTTATGTGTGTGTGTGTGTGTCGGGGGGGGTTGGAGTGATGGGGCAGTGTTTATGTGTGTGTGTGTGTGTGGGGGGGTTGGAGTGATGGGGCAGTGTTTATGTGTGTGTGTGTGTGTGTGTGTGGGGGGGAGTTGGAGTGAATGGGCAGTGTTTATGTGTGTGTGTGTGTGTCGGGGGGGGGGTTGGAGTGATTGGGCAGTGTTTATGTGTTTGTGTGGGGGTGGGTTGGACTGATGGGTCAGTGTTTATGTGTGTCCGTGTGGCGGGGGGGTTGGAGTGATGGGGCAGTGTTTATGTGTGTGTGTGTGGGTGGGGTTGGAGTGATGGGGCAGTGTTTATGTGTGTGTGGGGGGGTGTGGTTGGAGTGATGGGGCAGTGTTTATGTGTGTGTGTGTGTGAGGGGGGGTTGTTGTGATGGGGCAGTGTTTATGTGTGTGTGGGGGGGGTGGGGTTGGAGTGATGGGGCAGTGTTTATGTGTGTGTGGGGGGGGGTGTTGGAGTGATGGGGCAGTGTTTATGGGTTTGTGTGTGGGTGGGGTTGGAGTGATGGGGCAGTGTTTATGTGTGTGTGTGTGTGGGGGGGTGGTGGTTGGAGTGATGGGGCAGTGTTTATGTGTGTGTGTGTGTGGGGGGGGTGGGGTTGGACTGATGGGGCAGTGTTTATGTGTGTGTGTGTGTGGGGGGGGTGGGGTTGGACTGATGGGGCAGTGTTTATGTGTGTGTGTGTGGGGGGGTGGTTGGAGTGATGGGGCAGTGTTTATGTGTGTGTGTGTGGGGGGGGTGTTGGAGTGATGGGGCAGTGTTTATGTGTGTGTGTGTGGGGGGGTGGTTGGAGTGATGGGGCAGTGTTTATGTGTGCGTGGGGGTGTTTGGAGTAATGGGGCAGTGTTTATGTGTGTGTGTGTGTGTGTTGGGGGGGGCGGTGTTGGAGTGATGGGGCAGTGTTTTTGTGTGTGTGTGTGTGGTGGGGGTGGAGTGATGGGGCAGTGTTTATGTGTGTGTGTGTGTCGGGGGGGGTCGGAGTGATGGGGCAGTGTTTAAGTGTGTGTGTGTGTCGGGGGGAGTTGGAGTGAATGGGCAGTGTTTATGTGTGTGTGTGTCGGGGGGGGTTGGAGTGATGGGGCAGTGTTTATGTGTGTGTGTGTGTGTGTGTGCTGGGGGAGGAGTGATGGGGCAGTGTTTATGTGTGTGTGTGTGTGTGTGTGTTGGGGGGGGGGGTTGGAGTGATGGGGCAGTGTTTATGTGTGTGTGTGTGTGTGTGTGTGTCGGGGGGGGGTTGGAGTGATGGGGCAGTGTTTATGTGTGTCCGTGTGGCGGGGGGGTTGGAGTGATGGGGCAGTGTTTATGTGTGTCCGTGTGGCGGGGGGGTTGGAGTGATGGGGCAGTGTTTATGTGTGTGTGGCGGGGGGGTTGGAGTGATGGCGCAGTGTTTATGTGTGTCCGTGTGGCGGGGGGGTTGGAGTGATGGGGCAGTGTTTATGTCTGTGTGGCGGGGGGGTTGGAGTGATGGGGCAGTGTTTATGTGTGTGTGTGTGTGTCGGGGTGGTGGTTGGAGTGATGGGGCAGTGTTTATGTGTGTGTGTGGGGGGGGTGGGGTTGGAGTGATGGGGCAGTGTTTATGTGTGTGTGTGTGGGGGGGGTGGGGTTGGACTGATGGGGCAGTGTTTATGTGTGTGTGGGGGTGTTTGGAGTGATGGGGCAGTGTTTATGTGTGTGTGTGTGTGGTGGTGTTGGAGTGATGGGGCAGTGTTTATGTGTGTGTGTGGGGGGGGGCGGTTGGAGTGATGGGGCAGTGTTTATGTGTGTGTGTGTGTATGTGGGGGTTGGAGTGATGGGGCAGTGTTTATTTGTGTGTGTGGTAGGGTGGAGTGATGGGGCAGTGTCTATGTGTAGTGTGTGTGCGTGGTGGGGGGGGTGTTGGTGTTATGCGGCAGTGTTTATGTGTGTGTGTGTAGGTGGGGGTTGGAGTGATGGGGCAGTGTTTATGTGTGTGTGTGTGTTGGGGGGCGGTTGGAGTGATGAGGCAGTGTTTATGTGTGTGTGTGTGTGGTGGGGGTGGAGTGATGGGGCAGTGTTTATGTGTGTGTGTGTGGGGGGGTGGTTGGAATGATGAGGCAGTGTTTATGTGTGTGTGTGTGGGTGGGGTTGGAGTGATGGGGCAGTGTTTATGTGTGTGTGTGTGGGGGGGGGGTGGTTGGACTGATGGGGCAGTGTTTATGTGTGTGTGTGTGGGGGGGTGGTTGGAGTGATGGGGCAGTGTTTATGTGTGCGTGTGTGTGGGGGGTTGGAGTGATGGGGCAGTGTTTATGTGTGTGTGTGTGTGAGGGGGGTTGGAGTGATGGGGCAGTGTTTATGTGTGTGTGTGTGTGAGGGGGGTTGGAGTGATGGGGCAGTGTTTATGTGTGTGTGGTGGGGGGGAGTTGGAGTGATGCGGCAGTGTTTATGTTTGTGTGTGTGTGGTGGGGGGGTTGGAGTGATGGGGCAGTGTTTATGTGTGTGTGTGGTGGGGGGTTGGAGTGATGGGGCAGTGTTTATGTGTGTGTGTGGTGGGGGGTTGGAGTGATGGGGCAGTGTTTATGTGTGTGTGTTGGGGGGGGGCGGTGTTGGAGTGATGGGGCAGTGTTTATGTGTTTGTGTGTGTGAGGGGGGTTGGAGTGATGGGGCAGTGTTTATGTGTGTGTGGGGGGGGCGTTGGAGTGATGGGGCAGTGTTTATGTGTGTGTGTGGGGGGGGGGGTTGGAGTGATGGGGCAGTGTTTATGTGTGTGTGTGTGTGGGGGGGGGGTTGGAGTGATGGGGCAGTGTTTATGTGTGTGTGTGTTGTCGGGGGGTGTTGTAGTGATGGGGCAGTGTTTATTTGTGTGTGTGGTAGGGTGGAGTGATGGGGCAGTGTCTATGTGTAGTGTGTGTGCGTGGTGGGGGGGGTGTTGGTGTTATGCGGCAGTGTTTATGTGTGTGTGTGTAGGTGGGGGTTGGAGTGATGGGGCAGTGTTTATGTGTGTGTGTGTGGGGGGGGTTGGAGTGATGGGGCAGTGTTTATGTGTGTGTGTGTGTGTGGTGGGGGTGGAGTGATGGGGCAGTGTTTATGTGTGTGTGTGGGGGGGTGGTTGGAATGATGAGGCAGTGTTTATGTGTGTGTGTGTGGGGGGGGTTGGAGTGATGGGGCAGTGTTTATGTGTGTGTGGGGGGGGCGTTGGAGTGATGGGGCAGTGTTTATGTGTGTGTGGGGGGGGCGTTGGAGTGATGGGGCAGTGTTTATGTGTGTGTGTGTGGGTGGGGTTGGAGTGATGGGGCAGTGTTTATGTGTGTGTGGGGGGGGCGTTGGAGTGATGGGGCAGTGTTTATGTGTGTGTGGGGGGGGGAGTTGGAGTGATGGGGCAGTGTTTATGTGTGTGTGGGTTGGGGGAGTTGGAGTGATGGGGCAGTGTTTATGTGTGTGTGGGAGGGGTTGGAGTGATGGGGCAGTGTTTATGTGTGTGTGTGTGGGTGGGGTTGGAGTGATGGGGCAGTGTTTATGTGTGTGTGTGTGTGGGGGGGTGGTTGGAGTGATGGGGCAGTGTTTATATGTGTGTGTGTTGGGGGGGGCGGTGTTGGAGTGATGGGGCAGTGTTTATGTGTTTGTGTGGGTGGGGGGTTGTTGTAGTGATGGGGCAGAGTGTATGTGTGTGTGTGGGTGGGGGGTTGTTGTAGTGATGGGGCAGTGTTTATGTGTGTGTGAGTGGGGGGGGTGGTTGGAGTGATGGGGCAGTGTTTATGTGTGTGTGTGTGGGGGGGGGTTGGAGTGATGGGGCAGTGTTTATGTGTGTGTGTGTAGGGGGGTTGGTTGGAGTGATGGGGCAGTGTTTATGTGTGTGTGTGTGTATGGGGGGGGGGTTGGAGTGATGGGGCAGTGTTTATGTGTGTGTGTGTGTGTATGGGGGGGGGGTTGGAGTGATGGGGCAGTGTTTATGTGTGTGTGTGTGTGTAGGGGGGGGTTGGAGTGACGGGGCAGTGTTTATGTGTGTGTGTGTGTGGGGGGGGGCGGGTTGGAGTGATGGGGCAGTGTTTATGTGTGTGTGTGTGGGGGGGGTTGGAGTGATGGGGCAGTGTTTATGTGTGTATGTGTGGGGGGCGGTGGTTGGAGTGATGGGGCAGTGTTTATGTGTATGTTTGTGGCGGGGTTGGAGTGATGGGGCAGTGTTTATGTGTATGTTTGTGGCGGGGTTGGAGTGATGGGGCAGTGTTTATGTGTGTATGTGTGGGGGGCGGTGGTTGGAGTGATGGGGCAGTGTTTATGTGTGTGTGTGTGTGTGGGGGGCGGTTGGAGTGATGGGGCAGTGTTTATGTGTGTGTGTGTGTGGGGGGGGTTGGAGTGATGGGGCAGTGTTTATGTGTGTGTGTGTGTGGGGGGGTGTGTTGTAGTGATGGGGTAGTGTTTATGTGTTTGTGTGGGTGGGGGGGTTGGAGTGATGGGGCAGTGTTTATGTGTGTGTGTGTGTGTGGGGGTTGGAGTGATGGGGCAGTGTTTATGTGTGTGTGTGTGTGGGGGTGGTTGGAGTGATGGGGCAGTGTTTATGTGTGTGTGTGTGGGGGGGGTGGGTTGGAGTGATGGGGCAGTGTTTATGTGTGTGTGTGGGGGGGGTTGGAGTGATGGGGCAGTGTTTATGTGTGTGTGTGTGGGGGGGTGGGTTGGAGTGATGGGGCAGTGTTTATGTGTGTGTGTGTGTGGGGGGGTTGGAGTGATGGGGCACTGTTTATGTGTGTGTGTGGGGGGGGGTTGGAGTGATGGGGCAGTGTTTATGTGTGTGTGTGTGTGGGGGGGGTTGGAGTGATGGGGCACTGTTTATGTGTGTGTGTGGGGGGGGGTTGGAGTGATGGGGCAGTGTTTATGTGTGTGTGTGTGTGGGGGGGGTTGGAGTGATGGGGCACTGTTTATGTGTGTGTGTGGGGGGGGTTGGAGTGATGGGGCAGTGTTTATGTGTGTGTGTGTGTGTGGGGGGGGGGGGTTGGAGTGATGGGGCCGTGTTTATGTGTGTGTGTGTGGGGGGGGGGTTGGAGTGATGGGGCAGTGTTTATGTGTGTGTGTGTGTGGGGGGGGTTGGAGTGATGGGGCAGTGTTTATGTGTGTGTGTGTGGGGGGGAGTGTTGGAGTGATGGGGCAGGGTTTATGTGTGTGTGTGTGTGTGGGTGGGGTGGTTGGAGTGATGGGGCAGTGTTTATGTGTGTGTGTGTGTGTGTGGGTGGGGTGGTTGGAGTGATGGGGCAGTGTTTATGTGTGTGTGTGTGGGGTGGGGGGTTGGAGTGATGGGGCAGTGTTTATGTGTGTGTGTGTGGGGTGGGGGGTTGGAGTGATGGGGCAGTGTTTATGTGTGTGTGTGGGTGGGGGGTTGGAGTGATGGGGCAGTGTTTATGTGTGTGTGTGGGTGGGGGGTTGGAGTGATGGGGCAGTGTTTATGTGTGTGTGTGTGTGCGGGGGGGTTGGAGTGATGGGGCAGTGTTTATGTGTGTGTGTGTGGGGGGGAGTGTTGGAGTGATGGGGCAGTGTTTATGTGTGTGTGTGTGTGCGGGGGGGTTGGAGTGATGGGGCAGTGTTTATGTGTGTGTGTGTGTGGGGGCGGGTGTTGGAGTGATGGGGCAGTGTTTATGTGTGTGTGTGGGGGGGGTGGGTTGGAGTGATGGGGCAGTGTTTATGTGTGTGTGTGTGGGGGGTGGGTTGGAGTGATGGGGCAGTGTTTATGTGTGTTTGTGTCTGTTGGGGGGGGGGGTTGGAGTGATGGGGCAGTGTTTATGTGTGTGTGTGTGTGTGGGGGGGTTGGAGTGATGGGGCAGTGTTTATGTGTGTGTGTGTGTGTGGGGGGGTTGGAGTGATGGGGCAGTGTTTATATGTGTGTGTGTTGGGGGGGGCGTTGGATTGATGGGGCAGTGTTTATGTGTTTGTGTGGGTGGGGGGTTTGGAGTAATGGGGCAGTGTTTATGTGTGTGTGTGAGTGGGGGGTGTTTGGAGTAATGGGGCAGTGTTTATATGTGTGTGTGTTGGGGGGGGCGGTGTTGGAGTGATGGGGCAGTGTTTATGTGTTTGTGTGGGTGGGGGGTTGTTGTAGTGATGGGGCAGAGTGTATGTGTGTGTGTGAGTGGGGGGGGTGGTTGGAGTGATGGGGCAGTGTTTATGTGTGTGTGTCGTGGGGGGTTGGAGTGATGGGGCAGTGTTTATTTGTGTGTGTGTGTGTGTGGGGGATGTTGGAGTGATGGGGCAGTGTTTATGTGTGTGTGTGTGTGTGTGTGGGGGGGGTTGGAGTGATGGGGCAGTGTTTATTTGTGTGTGTGTGTGTGTGGGGGATGTTGGAGTGATGGGGCAGTGTTTATGTGTTTGTGTGTGTGGGGGGGGTTGGAGTGATGGGGCAGTGTTTATGTGTGTGTGTGTGTGGGGGTGGTTGGAGTGATGGGGCAGTGTTTATGTGTGTGTGTGAGTGGGGGGGGTGGTTGGAGTGATGGGGCAGTGTTTATGTGTGTGTGTCGTGGGGGGTTGGAGTGATGGGGCAGTGTTTATTTGTGTGTGTGTGTGTGTGGGGGATGTTGGAGTGATGGGGCAGTGTTTATGTGTGTGTGTGTGTGTGTGTGGGGGGGGTTGGAGTGATGGGGCAGTGTTATTTGTGTGTGTGTGTGTGTGGGGGATGTTGGAGTGATGGGGCAGTGTTTATGTGTTTGTGTGTGTGGGGGGGGTTGGAGTGATGGGGCAGTGTTTATGTGTGTGTGTGTGTGGGGGTGGTTGGAGTGATGGGGCAGTGTTTATGTGTGTGTGTGGGTGGGGGGGGTGTTGGATTGAATGGGCAGGGTTTTAGTGTGTGTGTGTGTCGGGGGGTGTTGGAGTGATGGGGCAGTGTTTATGTGTGTGTGTGTGGGGGGGGCGGTGTTGGAGTGATGGGGCAGTGTTTATGTGTGTGTGTGTGGGGGGGGCGGTGTTGGAGTGATGGGGCAGTGTTTATGTGTGTGTGTGTGTGGGTGGTTGGAGTGATGGGGCAGTGTTTATGTGTGTGTGTGTGTGTGTGGGTGGTTGGAGTGATGGGGCAGTGTTTATGTGTGTGTGTGTCGGGGGGGTTTGGAGTGATGGGGCAGTGTTTATGTGTGGGTGTGTGAGGGGGTGTTGGAGTGATGGGGCAGTGTTTATGTGTGTGTGTGTGAGGGGGTTGGAGTGATGGGGCAGTGTTTATGTGTGTGTGTGTGTTTTGAAGGGAGGTTGGAGTGATGGGGCATTGTTTATGTGTGTGTGTGAGTGTGTGGGGTAGGAGTGATGGGGCAGTGTTTATGTGTGTGTGTGTGGGGGGGGGGTGTTGGAGAGATGGGGCAGTATTTATGTGTGTGTGTGTGTGGGGGGGGGTTGGAGTGATGGGGCAGTGTTTATGTGTGTGTGTGTGTGTCGGGGGGAGTTGGAGTGAATGGGCAGTGTTTATGTGTGTGTGTGTGTGGGGGGGGTTGGATTGATGGGGCAATGTTTACGTGTGTGTGTGGGTGAGGGGTTGGAGTGATGAGGCAGTGTTTATTTGTGTGTGTGTGTGGGGTGGTTGGAGTGATGGGGCAGTGTTTATGTGTGTGTGGGGGGGGTGGTTGGAATGATGGGGCAGTGTTTATGTGTGTGTGTGTGTGAGGGGGGTTGGAGTGATGGGGCAGTGTTTATGTGTGTGTGTGTGTGGGGGGGGGGTTGGAGTGATGGGGCAGTGTTTATGTGTGTGTGTGTGTGGGGGGGGGTTGGAGTGATGGGGCAGTGTTTATGTGTGTGTGTGTGAGGGGGTTTGGAGTGATGGGGCAGTGTTTATGTGTATGTGTGGGGTGGGGGGGTTGGAGTGATGGGACAGTGTTTATGTGTGTGTGTGTGGGGGGGGTTGGAGTGATGGGGCAGTGTTTATGTGTGTGTATGTGTGGGGGGGTTGGAGTTATGCGGGACTGTTTATGTGTGTGTGTGTGTCGTGGGGGGTTGGAGTGATGGGGCAGTGTTTATGTGTGTGTGTGTGTGTGGGTGGGGTTGGAGTGATGGGGCACTGTTTATGTGTGTGTGTGTGAGGGGGTTGGAGTGATGGGGCAGTGTTTATGTGTGTGTGTTTGTCGGGGTGGGTTGGAGTGATGGGGCAGTGTTTATGTGTGTTTGTGTCTGTTGGGGGGGGGGGTTGGAGTGATGGGGCAGTGTTTATGTGTGTGTGTGTGTATGGGGGGTGTTGGAGTTATGGGGCAGTGTTTATGTGTGTGTGTGTGTGTCGGGGGGAGTTGGAGTGAATGGGCAGTGTTTATGTGTGTGTGTGTGTGGGGGGGGGTTGGATTGATGGGGGAGTGTTTACGTGTGTGTGTGGGTGAGGGGTTGGAGTGATGAGGCAGTGTTTATGTGTGTGTGTGTGTGTGTTGGGGGGTTGGAGTGATGGGGCAGTGTTTATGTGTGTGTGGGTTGGGGGAGTTGGAGTGATGGGGCAGTGTTTATGTTTGTGTGTGTGGGGGTTGCTGATTGGAGTGATGGGGCAGTGTTTATGTGTGTGTGTGGGGGGGGTTGGAGTGATGCGGCAGTGTTTATGTGTGTATGTGGGGGGGGGGATGGAGTGATGCGGCAGTGTTTATGTGTGTATGTGGGGGGGGGGATGGAGTGATGGGGCAGTGTTTATGTGTGTGTGTGGGGGGGATTGAAGTGATGGGGCAGTGTTTTCGTGTGTGTGTGTGTGAGGGGTTGGAGTGATGGGACAGTGTTTATGTGTGTGTGTGTGTGGGGGTGTTGGAGTGATGGGGCAGTGTTTATGTGTGTGTGTGTGGGGGGGGTTGGAGTGATGGGGCAATGTTTACGTGTGTGTGTGGGTGAGGGGTTGGAGTGATGAGGCAGTGTTTATTTGTGTGTGTGTGTGGGGTGGTTGGAGTGATGGGGCAGTGTTTATGTGTGTGTGGGGGGGGTGGTTGGAATGATGGGGCAGTGTTTATGTGTGTGTGTGTGTGAGGGGGGTTGGAGTGATGGGGCAGTGTTTATGTGTGTGTGTGTGTGGGGGGGGGTTGGAGTGATGGGGCAGTGTTTATGTGTGTGTGTGTGAGGGTGTTGGAGTGATGGGGCAGTGTTTATGTGTGTGTGTGTGGGGGGGGGTTGGAGTGAATGGGCAGTGTTTATGTGTGGGTGTGTGAGGGGGTTTGGATTGATGGGGCAGTGTTTATGTGTATGTGTGGGGTGTGGGGGTTGGAGTGATGGGACAGTGTTTATCTGTGTGTATGTGTGGGGGGGTTGGAGTTATGCGGGACTGTTTATGTGTGTGTGTGTCGTGGGGGGTTGGAGTGATGGGGCAGTGTTTATGTGTGTGTGTGTGAGGGGGTTGGAGTGATGGGGCAGTGTTTATGTGTGTGTGTTTGTCGGGGTGGGTTGGAGTGATGGGGCAGTGTTTATGTGTGTGTGTGTGGGGGGGGTGTTGGAGTGATGGGGCAGTGTTTATGTGTGTGTGTTTGTCGGGGTGGGTTGGAGTGATGGGGCAGTGTTTATGTGTGTGTGTGTGTGTGTTGGGGGAGGAGTGATGGGGCAGTGTTTATGTGTGTGTGTGTGAGGGGGTTGGAGTGATGGGGCAGTGTTTATGTGTGTGTGTTTGTCGGGGTGGGTTGGAGTGATGGGGCAGTGTTTATGTGTGTGTGTGTGGGGGGGGTGTTGGAGTGATGGGGCAGTGTTTATGTGTGTGTGTTTGTCGGGGTGGGTTGGAGTGATGGGGCAGTGTTTATGTGTGTGTGTGTGGGGGGGGGGGTTGGATTGATGGGGGAGTGTTTACGTGTGTGTGTGGGTGAGGGGTTGGAGTGATGAGGCAGTGTTTATTTGTGTGTGTGTGTGGGGTGGTTGGAGTGATGGGGCAGTGTTTATGTGTGTGTGGGTTGGGGGAGTTGGAGTGATGGGGCAGTGTTTATGTTTGTGTGTGTGGGGGTTGCTGATTGGAGTGATGGGGCAGTGTTTATGTGTGCGCGTGGGGGGTTTGGACTGATGGGGCAGTGTTTATGTGTGTGTGTGAGGGGGGTTGGAGTGATGCGGCAGTGTTTATGTGTGTATGTGGGGGGGGGATGGAGTGATGGGGCAGTGTTTATGTGTGTGTGTGTATGTGGGGGGGGCGGTGTTGGAGTGATGGGGCAGTGTTCATGTGTGTGTGTTTTGGGGGGGGGTGTTGGAGTGATGGGGCAGTGTTTATGTGTGTGTGTGTGTGGGGGGGGTGTTGGAGTGATGGGACAGTGTTTATGTGTGTGTGTGGGGGGGATTGAAGTGATGGGGCAGTGTTTTCGTGTGTGTGTGTGTGTGTGTGGGGGGCGGTTGGAGTGATGGGGCAGTGTTTATGTGTGTGTGTGAGGGGTTGGAGTGATGAGGCAGAGTTTATGTGTGTGTGTGTGGGGGAGGGTTGGAGTGATGGGGCAGTGTTTATGTGTGTGTGTGTTGGGGGGGTGTTGGAGTGATGGGGCAGTTTTTATGTGTGTGTGTCGGGGGAGGTTGGAGTGATGGGGCAGTGTTTATGTGTGTGTGTGTGGGGGTCTCGTAGTGATGGGGCAGTGTTTATGTGAGAGTGTGTGTGTTGGGGGGGTGTTGGAGTGATGGGGCAGTGTTTATGTGTGTGTGTGTGGGGGGAGTTTGGAGTGATGGGGCAGTGTTTATGTGTGTGTGTGTGTGTGGGGGGGTGGTTGGAGTGATGGGGCAGTGTTTATGTGTGTGTGTGTGTGGGTGGGGTGGTTGGAGTGATGGGGCAGTGTTTATGTGTGTGTGTGTGGGGGGGGGTGTTTGGAGTAATGGGGCAGTGTTTATGTGTGTGTGTGGGGGGTGGTTGGAGTGATGGGGCAGTGTTTATGTGTGTCTGTTTGTGTGTGGGATGGAGTGATGGAGGGGTGTATGTGTGTGTGCGTGAGTGATGGAGTGATGGAGGTGTGTGTGTGTGTGATGGAGTGATGGAGGGGTGTGTGTGTGTTTGTGGGATGGAGTGATGGAGGGGTGTGTGTGTGTGTGTGGAATGGAGTGATGGAGGGGTGTGTGTGTGTGTGTGTGTGTGTGTGTGTGCGATGGAGTGATGGAGGGTTGTGTGCGTGTGTGCGTGTGTGTGTGTGTGTGTGTGTGTGTGATGGAGTGATGGAGGGGTGTGTGTGTGTGTGTGTGATGGAGTGATGGAGGTCTTTATGTGTGTATGTGTGTATGGATTGGAGTGATGGAGGGGTGTGTGTGTGTGTGTTTGTGTGATGGAGTGATGGAGGTCTGTATGTGTGTATGTGTGTGTGGATTGGAGTGATGCAGTGTGTGTGTGTGTGTGATAGAGGGGTGTGTGTGTGTGTGTGAGTGTGAGAAGGAGTAATGGAGGGTTGTGTGTGTGTGTGTGGGATGGAGTGATCGAGGGTGTGTGTGTGTGTGTGTGTGTGTGTGTGTAATGGAGTAATGGATGGTTGTATGTTTGTATGTGTGCTTGTGTGTGATGGAGTGTTGGAGGGGTGTGTGTGTGTGGATGGAGTGATGGAGGGGTGTGTGTGTGTATGTGTGTGGGATGCAGTGATGGAGGGGTGTGTGTGTGTTTGGGATGGAGTGATGGAGGGGTGAGTGTGTCTGTGTGTGTGGGATGGAGTGATGGAGGAGTATGTGTGTGTGTGTGTGGGATGGAGTGATGGAGGGGTGTGTGTGTCTGTGTGTGTGGGATGGAGTGATGGAGGGGTGTGTGTGTGGGATGGAGAGATTGAGCGTGTGTGTGTGTGTGTGTGTGTGTGTGTGTGTGTGTGTGTGGGATGGAGTGATGGAGGGGTGTTTGTGTGTGTGTGTGTGTGTGTGTGGGATGGAGTGATGGAGGGATGGAGGGGTGTGTGTGTGTGTGTGTGTGGGATGGAGTGATGGAGGGGTGTGTGTGTGT